>NC_053500.1:115621728-115826728 GCF_905171775.1 Rana temporaria | reverse complement strand
GGTGAACGGAAAGTCAGATGGAACTTTCGCGTCTGTAATTTCTCTTGCCCTCCACTACGATTGTTCATGTTTCAAACACCCATAGACGTCTCTCAATGGCCCCAAAAATGTATCGTGCCGCCATCTCCTCATTTATAGACCACCTTTTCCAGGGGGCTGTAAACTTGTATGGATTTTTGGTCGCAGTTTTTCATTAATCGTTCGTGTTTCGATGCGTTTAACAGCTGTTTCTTTTAACTCTGTCAGTATTGGAAAACATTATCATATCTGATGTTGTATATCTGATGAGGAAATCTGATGTTGGCTTCATTCTGAAGCTCTGGACATTGAGGGGAAAAGCAGGTGTCTAGTGCGGAGTGATTTGCTGCGGATAGGTTTCAATTTGCTGCTTGATCCCCCTTTCTTTATATACAGCGGCAGCAAGTAACAACACGTCCCCTGTTCTGTTCTCTGTGTTCATTTTTTTTTTTTTCCTCTATCCCAAGCTCCCGCGAGATTCTCCTACAGCAGCATCGCCTCTCTTTACATGGCTGGCAGCACTTCCTCAGTACATTGCAGCAGAGAAGTCTGTCTGGCGATGTGGCCGTGCCAGGAAGAGATTAATGTTCAGACCTGTAAGGGATGTTCTGTGTGAAGGACAGAGATTCCCCCTCCCTCTCCCTCTGTCTGCACATTGCTGCTTTTCTCATGAGGCCTGCGGAACTTAAAGTGGACATGTCACCTACACACATCCGCTAATAGAAGCGAGGCCTGAGAATATGTCGCATGTAACTAAACATACTGGGCCTTGTGTCCACAAGAAAGACAGTCTGCGGTGCCAAAACAAACAATTGCAATCTCTTTAGTAGACGTTAAAGAGGCCCTCTCACCAAAATTGTGGTTAAAGACACATAAAGCAAGCATTTTTGTGCTTCTGGACTTGCTAACCAGTTTGACGAATTCACAACAGTCTGCTTCCCGGCACAGCGCTCTCCCTCCTTGCTTTTAATTGCCATCTCCTCATCTGGAAGTGTCTAATTACTCTCTGTGCTGGCCCAGCTTCTCAGCGCCTCCCTTCACCTCTCCACATAATTATGTTGCTGCTGGAGATTGGGGAAGGAGATGAGGGGATTAATGTAGCGCAGTGGTGTCCTTTCACTGACACCAACAGTGGGGTGCGATTCCCTCCCGTAACACAGTGGCACACTATTACACTGACATTGGGGCACTATTCCTCCTGCTCCTCTTCCGCTGGCAGCAACGGTGGGGCTGCGGTTGTTTTCCGCTGGCAGCAACGGTGGGGCTGCGGTTGTTTTCCGCTGGCAGCAACGGTGGGGCTGCGGTTGTTTTCCGCTGGCAGCAACGGTGGGGCTGCGGTTGTTTTCCGCTGGCAGCAACGGTGGGGCTGCGGTTGTTTTCCGCTGGCAGCAACGGTGGGGCTGCGGTTGTTTTCCGCTGGCAGCTGTGGTTGTTTTCCGCTGGCAGCAACGGTGGGGCTGCGGTGGTTTTCCGCTGGCAGCAACGGTGGGGCTGCGGTGGTTTTCCGCTGGCAGCAACGGTGGGGCTGCGGTGGTTTTCCGCTGGCAGCAACGGCGGGGCTGCGGTTGTTTTCCGCTGGCAGCAACGGTGGGGCTGCGGTTGTTTTCCGCTGGCAGCTGCAGTGGTTTTCCGCTGGCAGCAACGGTGGGGCTGCGGTGGTTTTCCGCTGGCAGCAACGGTGGGGCTGCGGTGGTTTTCCGCTGGCAGCAACGGTGGGGCTGCGGTGGTTTTCCGCTGGCAGCAACGGTGGGGCTGCGGTGGTTTTCCGCTGGCAGCAACGGTGGGGCTGCGGTTGCTTTCTTGCTGGCAGCAACGGTGGGGCTGCGGTTGCTTTCTTGCTGGCAGCAACGGTGCAAAATCTGGTGGAGCTGTGCATTGTAGCCAATCCACTTCTAACTTTAGCTTGGAAAAAAAAAAGGAATCTGGTTGTTTTCTGTGCAGAGCTGCACCAGATTTTACACTCTCCAGTTTTAGTAAATCAACCCCAGGGTTTATTCAGTTGTCCATTTGATATTTCTCTTGGATAGCTTGATGTAACACTGAATTTAATCTGATTTGTAAAATGTAATTTTTTTTTTTTTTTTTAAAGCAATAAACATGTTATACGCGCCTGCTCTATGCAATGGTTTTCCACGAGCAGCCCCGATCTTCGTCTTCTGGGTTCCCCCAGCAGCCCCTTTGGATCTTCTACCCTGCTGAGTGCCCCCCCACAGCAAGCCGCTCACTATGGGGGGGCACTTGTGTGGGCTTGATTCTAAGCTGTGCTGTGTGTGCCTATAGACCCTGTTTTTCTCCTCACAGGCTGTGACAGACAGCAGAAGGAGCCAATGGTTTCCACTGCTGCCTCCATGTCCAGTGAGGAGGGAGAGAGCAGAGAGAATCGCTGCTCTTGTGCTCATCACTGAATCAAGATGGGCTCGGGTAAGTATTTGGGAGGGGGCTGGGTAAAATCCTGCTCAGAGGAGGTTTTTTTACCTTAATGCAGAGAATACATTAAGGTAGAAAAATGATTGCCTTTTACATCCACTTTAATAAATGTATTTGTAAGTAAACAAAACCTAAAACATGATGTATTTCTGGGGCAGGTTATATTTGTGTTGTTTGTAGATTTAGGTCACTGTAGTAAGGCTACTTACTGCAGTTAAAACAAAGTAGAAAAAAAGATTTTGTACTAATGGTGGCCATACACTCTCTCTTTGAAAAAGGATCTAGTTTTTTTTTTCTGATCTTTTCCGATAGGAGTTATTGATCAATAGTCGTCAATTCATTAGATCAAAATGCCACACGGGGTGGGGGGGGGGGTGGGGTGAGGGTGGAGTTTGATCAACAGTAAGGCCTCATGCACACAGGGCTTTAGAGAAAAACATGCTGCAAAGCCACTACCGACACAAGGTAAAGCTGTAAAATCATACAAACAATTGGCGTTGATGCACGTTTAGCCGCACTAGCTTTTAGCAGCGTTTCTCTGCCTCTATTCAAAATCAATGGTTCCCTATGAGAACCTATTGATTTGAATAAAAGTCACACCACAAGTTGGATCATGATCATCTGACTTGCGGTGCGGCTTGTGCGCTGAGGACCTTGAAGGGGAATCTTTGCTAAAACAAGAACAAAAATTGGCGTAGGCCCCCCCCCCCCAAGCACATACCAAACCATTGATTGGTCTGGTATGGATTTTCAAGGGCCTCTTTCTGACAACCCCGGCCGGGGTTTGTCGGGGTCTGTGGGCGGAGGGGCTTATTGGATTCTGGAAGTCCCCCTTTAACAGGGAAGGCCCCCAGATTCGGCCCCCACCCTATGTGAACGAGTATGGGGTACATTGTACCCCTACCTATTCATCCCCAGAAAAGTGTAAAAAATTAAAACAGTGCACAGTTTTTTGATAAAGCAATTTACCATATATATTCGAGTATAAGCCGACACGATTATAAGCCGAGGCACCTAATTTTACCACAAAAATGGGAAAACGTATTGACTTGTGTATAAGCCTAGGGTGTCCATCTCCATGCCTCACTGTGTCCATGCCTCGCTGTGCCCGTGACTAGACTGACGTTTAACATAGGAGTCTATGGAAGGTGTGCCCGGCTTTGAAAAATCGGTGCCCCCTGTCCGTAGGTCCCCCAGACAACAAACTGTGCACACTTGTAGAGGAAGAGTGGGGCTACATGTGTGCCAAGTTTCAGGTCCAGGGGACCTACGGCCAGCCAGTACCAGGTCCCCAAAATCTGGGAGATCAGGCGCTAAAAAGGTGACTCGAGTATAAGCCGAGGGGGGCATTTTCAGCACAAAAAAAATGTGCTGAAAAACTCGGCTTATACTCGAGTATATATGGTACTAAAGCAGCTCCGGCGTCTCTTCTCCTTCCAATGCCCCCCCCCCCCCCCCCCCCACGGCAATGTTTTCATCCTCTGGTTCTCCCTCCACTGATGTCTTCTTCTGCTGCCTCTCTGTTGTGTTCTTCCTCTGTTCTTCATGCAATGTTGTTTCAACGATCTCTACTCCTGTAATGCTAGGTTCGCCGTGTGCCATTACATATATAGCCATAGGGTGGGGCCACCGTTGATGTCATTCAGAGGCCTCATCCTTGTGACATCGCCACCCCATCACGCCCCAGTCGGTGACTACACAAGGGGGCGTGGCCTCCGGGATCCCCCCATACTCCTTCACATAGGGTGGGGGGCTGGCATCTGGGGGTCCCCGTGTATATTTTTGTGTTGCCTGTGTTTGAAAAAGAGTCTGATGTTTTTCACCTTGGACTGATGCTTCAACAAGTGACTGGGTGGGCTAAGGGGTCATGGATCGTGCTGGTACTGGACAAAGGAAGCGTATACGGCGGACATAGACCTGTTGAGGACGGAGGTCCGTGACTGTAACCTTCGCAATAAAACGTTTGTATAAGAAATACGATCGTAATCATGAACAAATTATGTCAGTGCTGCCGATTGATCAAATCTGATCGAAATGGTCTAAAGCAACCGAAAGGCTATTTGCGGAAACTGTGCTGGAAAGAGTAATTTGGAGGGGGTTGTGCTAAGAGGAGGCATTTGCGGGATTTGTACTAGGAGTATGGGGGAGGGGGGATTTGTACTAGGAGGGGGGATTAGGGGGGGGGGGAGAACTTGTATTGGTTTTCTGTGTGAATTTTGGGGGAAGTTGTACTTGGAAGCGGGTTTGGAGGGGGGGCATATTTGTACTATTAGCGGGATATGTAATAGTAGGGAGGGGAGGAATTGTGCTTGGATTGGGGATTTGAGGGGGGTTGTACCAAGAGGGGAGATTTAGGGGGATTTGTACTAGGAGGTGGGAATTGGGGGGAGGCTTTGTACTGGGAGGGAGATTCGGGGGGGAGCGTAGAGGGATTTGAAAAGTGGATTTGTACTAGGAGGGAGATCAAGGGGGGGGGGGGGTAATTGGTTACATTTTCTGTTTAGGTTTGGGGATTTTGGTTGGGGGGGGGGATTTGTACTTGAAAGGGGGTTTGGGGCGGTGGATTTGTACTAGGAGGGGGATTTGTAATAGTAGAGAGATTTGGGGGGGGGGGGGGGTTGCTGGCATTGTGGATTTGGGGGGAATTGTACTGGGAGGGTTTTTCTTTTTTACTAGGAGTGGGTTTTGAGGGGGGGGGGGTTGTACTAGGATGGACGGGAGGGGGGGGGATTTAAGAGGAGGATTTGTACTAGGAGGGGGCATTTGGGGGGAGGATTTCTGAAAAGTGGCAGGATTTGTACTAGAAGGGAGGATTTGTACCAAGGGGAGAATTGGGAGGGGGTTTTGGACTAGGAGGGGGATGTGGTGTGGGGGGGGGTTGTACTAAGAGGGATGGGATGGGGGCTTAGGAGGAGGATTTGTACTAGGAGGGGGGATGGATTTGTACTAGAAAGGGAGAATCGGGGAACAGTATTTGTGCTAGGCGGGGGATCGTGGAGGGGGTTGTACCGAGGGGAGATTTACACCAGGAGGGGGTATTTCGTGGAGGACATTTGTGCTAGGAGGGGGGTTTTGGAGGCACGATTTGTACTAAGAAGGGGGAATCGAGGGAAGAATATTCATTCTAGGAGGGGGGTTGTACTGGACGTGGAGATTGGGGGGGGGGGGGCAGATTTTCACTAGGAGGGGGGATTTCGTGGAGAAAATGTGTGCTAGGAGTGGGGATTTGGGGGGACAATTTGTACTAGGGAGAGGGCAATCGAGGGAAGAGTATTCATGCTAGGAGGGGGGTTGGGGGGGGGGGTTGTAGATTTACACTAGAGGGGGGGGGGGTTTCGGGGAGAGCATTTGTGCTTGGAGGGGGGTTTGTATCTGTACTAGGAGGGGATAATTGGGGGGGGGGATTTACACTAGGAGGGGGAAATTTGGGGAAAACTGAATGAATGAATGAAAAACTTATAAAGCGCGGCGCATGCGAACTGAATCGCTTCTGGGCGCTAGTTGTTCGTGTCTCATGACATCAAAAGAGCAGAGTTTTGATCCGTCTTCTGAAAGTCAGGTGGTTTTCCTGAATGTTGCACTCTCTCATTTTAGTAAATAGTGTTCCCTTTACCTGCACATCTGAACCTGTCTGTCAGATTCTACCACCTGAACAGTTGGAGCGCACATTGCTTGCTTACCAAGGCATGCAGGTGACCAAGTTTTTTGTCCACTTTTGTTTTGTCACACCTTTGCATTTATTCCAGCAAACCTTATAGCACATTTTCCTATTTTATATATTTGAAGCTTGAACTCCACATGTGCTCCTCATACATTCCCAGGCAGCTCATGCAATGAAAAGGTCTAGGAATGCTTTGCTGTGGTATCACAATGGGCTTGTTTTGTGATGTTGGTCCTCCTGCAACGTTTAGTTTTTGAAGAATGAAAATAATTTTATTTGCCTTTTTGTATCTATAGCAGTCATTGGATTCGACAGTAAAAATGTTTTTCTTTATTTGTCATTGTAGGTGCAAAACATTTAATTTATGATAATGAAAATACAGAAACAAGAACAGCAGGTGAGTTGTTTACATTTCCTCTCTAATTGGAAGCGTGATGATCATTTATTATTACAGGCATTTATGTAGTGCTGAGAGTTTACACCGCGCTTTACATGATGTATGTTCTACTTTCTCCTTTCTTTCTTTTTCTCTTTCTTTTTCTCTTTCTCTTTCTCTTTCTTTTTCTCTTTCGTTTTCTCTTTCTTTTTCTTTTTTTCTTTCTTTCTCTTTCTTTATTTTTCTTTCTCTTTATTTCTTTCTCTTTCTTTCTCTCTTTCTCTTTCTTTATTTTTCTTTCTCTTTATTTCTTTCTCTTTCTTTCTCTCTTTCTCTTTCTTTCTTTCTTTCTTTCTCTTTCTTTATTTTTCTTTCTCTTTCTTTATTTTTCTTTCTCTTTTTCTTTCTTTTTCTCTTTCTTTCTTTCTTTCGCTCATTTTCTTTCTCTTGCTCTTTCTTTTTTTCTTTTTCTCTTTCTTTTTTTTTTTTTTTCTTTTTCTTTTTTTTTTTTTTTTTTTTTTTTTTTTTCTTTTTTTTTTTCTTTCTTTTTCTTTCTCTTTTTCTTTCTCTCTTTCTCTCTTTCTCTCTTTCTTTTTCTTTTTTTCTTTTTTTTTTTCTTTTTCTTTCTTTTTCTTTTTTTTTTTTTTTTTTTTTTTTTTTCTTTTTTTTTTTCTTTTTCTTTCTTTTTCTCTTTCTCTTTTTCTCTTTCTCTTTCTCTTTTTCTCTTTCTCTTTTTCTCTTTCTCTTTCTCTTTTTCTTTTTCCCTTTTTCTCTTTCTCGGGGGGGGGGGGGGGGGTGTATAATGTTTACGTTCTTCATTTTATCACCTCTAATTTCTCTACCTTCCGAATGATGTTAAAGCCCAACTCTAGCCAGTACGTTTTTAAAATGTTGTTTTTTGGAAGTGTGGAGAGGGGTTCAAATTCTGTCTGGAATTTCATCTTGTGGTGGGTGCTTTAGGCTGGCCGTAGACGGATCAATTTTGACTGGTTGCCCTGTTATGTATTTTTTTTCCCTTTTTTTTTTTTCTGCTTTCTATGCTTTCTAGCCCCCCTGGATCCCTTCCCCTCTCTGCCCCCCCCCTTTTCTTCTTCTTTCCTTGGGGTGTGCAATCTTAGGCTGGACTGATATTTTATTTATATTTTCATTTTTTCCTGCAACTATGGGAAAGAAAATTGCTAGATTCCCCCCTCAACACAGTAATGCCCCGTACACACATGCAGGATTTCCGACGGGAAAGCCGAGAACCTGCTCGGTCAGTCTTTCCCCCCTACACACAAGAGTTTTTTCCAACAGGAAAACTGTGATGCAGCTTTGGTTGCTGCGAGGCGAGCTTTTGGTCGGGAATCCCGGCCGTGTCGGAAAACTGCCAAAAACCGCCAGGCAAAAATCCACCGGTTTTCCCGGTGGGTAAAAAGAGAGCTGGTTCTCCTCCTTTTTTTTTTTTCTGGCGGTTTTTGGGAAGTTTTCCCGTCGGAAAAACTGTGAGGAGCATGCACAGGGCCGGGATTCCCGACCAAAAGCTCTCCTCACAGTTTTTCCGTCTGGAAAACCGACCGTGTGTACGAGGCTTTAGTGTTGATTGGGAAAATCGCCCTGTGGAACCATTGTGGTTTCCTGGCAGGGGAGAACACAGTAATTTATTGCTACAAGCTGTAACAGCCGCAAGCATAATAATTGCATGTCAAATTTGTCAGGCTGGTTGTACCCAAGTTGATCGATCAACTTGGGTACATTCAGTCTGCCCATACATGGTTCCAATCTCGGCCGTTTCCTGCTGAACCAGCCAAGATTCAAACCCTCTATGGCCAGCTTAACATTCAATACATTCCCTACCGATCTGAATTACGTGACATAATGTTATTGAATTTGCATACTCTGGACCTGCCCTTGGGCTAGTGAAGAATTTCTAGTTGTAATGAGTCGGTGCCAAATGATGTACCTTAGTTTTCTATAATTAAAATTTCACTTTTTTGGTCCCTTTCACATGGGCAGACCGATCGGGGCGAGCCAATGCCCTCTATGTAGTGGCAGGTGTCCGTTCACACCCGACATCCAATCTGATCCTATCCACTAAAAACAGATGGATGGGGGATCCTATCTGTATATTAGATCGGATGGCTGTTGGATGTAAACGGACAGGCGATCCATTTGCATCCAACTGCCCATAGAGGAGAGCGGAATGTGTTGGTGTCCGCTCTGCATAAGCGCACACAGACAAGCCACCCGCCTGCTCAGTGGGGATCAGCGAACAGATTCCAGGCTCAGCAGGTGGGCCTGCTCCACTCCATGTGAAAGGGGGTCTTTGTGTATTACCTTTTGTACCTTTTTTTTTTATGTAAATTTGAAAAACCCAATAAAATCTTTGTGAAACAAAACTTGGCTGGTACAGCAGAAACCATCTGAATTTCAATCCATGTATGGGCAGGGTGGATTTGATTTAAATCAACTTGATTTTTTTAATAAAAAAAAAATGTAAATCTTTTTTTATTTTTTTTATCCACCCTTTGTATGTGCACAGTGGTTGTACTGAAGTCAATCTATTGACCCGATTGTTGGTGTCAGTAGGTGGAATAGTGCCCAAGAGCCGGATAAGGGCAAGCAAAGGGCCACAATTGGGAGACCACTGTTATAGAGCCAGGAACAAGGTGTTTACCGTTTTGATTCTCTGTAGAGGACACACCAATTATAGTGGACTTTGTAGTGATTTAATAGTAATTTTAATTATTTTTTTCTGTTTTTGTTCTACCAGCTGCCCAACCTGAAAGCACTTAGCTATTCACCAATGTCCAGTGCCTCTATATCCTGCGAACGCCAAGTACTTGCCCCGTTCTCCGAATCAAGTCTTGAAGATTTCCACCCTGTAACACTTTTGGACACTCCTTCCCGACTCTTGGCTGAGGATGAACTCTTCCCTGAGCAGGAAACTTGTGAGCTTGGCTCACCAAACAATCTTAACGGGATGGAGGACAGTGGAGGGGGTGGGACTGGCGTAAAGAAAAAACGGAAAAAAAAGGAACAGGGGGAGGAAAAGGAAACTAAACCAAAGAAAAAGAAGGAGCCCAAGAAAGTTAAAGAGCCTAAAAAAGCAAAAGAGCCCAAAGAGGCCAAGGAATCCAAACAACCCAAGAGCCCTAAGGAACCCAAGAGCCCTAAGGAACCCAAGAGCCCTAAGGAACCCAAGAAGCCAAGAAAACCCAAGGAGCCGAAAGCTCCTAAAGAAAAGAAAACAAATTCAGAAACGGTTGTTAAAACCAAATCTAAGAAAACAAGGTGAGCATATGCTTAATGTAAACTCTTTGTAGAATTGCCACTATGAAATTAATGAAAAAATCCAATTAACATTCCTGGTTGGAGCAGGTGCAAGGTTCTAATTGTTCAGCCAATGAAGAGCTGTATTGCTGCCTCTGCAAATTGTCCCTGCCAGTGCCTCGCGTTTACTGTGCATGTATGGAACAATTTCATTCTTTCCCTTTCCACAGTTTACAATGGCAGCTATGTGGCTCCCCATAAGCCTATAGATTGGATATAAGATCTTGGAAGTGCGCTGGGGGTTAACTTAAAGTGGTTGTAACCCAAAAAAAAAAAAAAGCTCCTGTTCCTTTTAACCACTCGACTTCTGGAAGATTTACCCCCCTTCATGACCAGGCCATTTTTTTGTGTTGCCTTAACTGACAATTGCACGGTCATGTGACACTGTACCCAAATAAAATGTATGTCCTCCTGTCCCACAAACAGAGCTTTTAATGGTATTTAATCACCACTGCATTTTTATTTTTTTTTGCGCTATAAACAAAGACCGACAATTTTGGGAGGGGAAAAAATATTATATATATATATATATATATATATATATATATATATATATATATATATATAATTTTTTCTTGCTTTCCACTATAAAACCTATCCAATAAAAAAAATCTAATTTCTTTATAAATGTAGGCCAATATGTATTCTGCTACATTTTTTTTTTTTTTTTTTTTTGTAAAAAAAAATCCTAATAAGTGTATATTCATTATAGCATCTACATACTATGGGATATTTTTATTAATAGTAATAGCGGCGATCAGCGACTTATAGCAGGACTGAGAGATTGCGGTGGACATTCTGACACTTTTTGGGGACCAGTGATCATTGCTTAAAAAAATATCCACGGTCACTGTACTAATGACACTGGCTGGGAAGGGGTTAACATCAGGGGGGATCAAATGTTAACTGTGTGCCTGACCAGTGTTTTTTCTAAACTGTGTAAGGTGCTTTTACTAGGGGAAGACATGGATCCTAGACCCTGTTTAGCAAAGACGCAGGATCCATGCCTCTCCCCCCCCCCCCCCCCCCCCCCAACCAGAACAGCGAACGCCATTCTGCCTCTCTGCCCGATGATCGGCGGTTGTAAGCGGATATCGAGTCTACGGTATCCGCCGTGGGGCTCCCGCTGTGTGCGATCACAGCAGTAGAAAGCCACCGATGGTGCGCATGCACGCCTCCTTACCCGGAAGAGCCCCAGATCATGTAAATGTATATAGATGTAAAACTGCTATGGGGGACCTTAAGTGGTTAAAGCACGAATAACCGCACAGTGCAGTTGCAGTGTAATTGGTCCCTTTCTATGTTCTAAAATACCTGGTTGATACTGCCTATTCCTGTGTTCCCCTATGTGAATTGACCACGGTAATCATGGCTGCTGATTCATGATACTGTGGTCAGTTTACGTACCTCTGTCATCCCACTGTCTTTTGAGTCTCTCCCCCTCCCTCCCTGCCTATCATTTTACGTATGTGTAGTGAGAGCCGATCTTCTCCCCTCTCCTCTTCTCCTGCCTCTATTTCGCTGTAATACATAACCCCTTTACTTGTATCCTCTGTTTGTTTTACCAAGCTATAAAGTAGCTGTTTTTTTTTTTTTTTTTTTTTTTTTTTTATAATCCCTAATACCTCCTTGCAGAGCTCTGCTCTGCGGTCATGTGACCTCTCTGCTGGCCAGCTGACATCAGAGGGCAATGTCAGCCCCTCCCGCTGCCCTTCTTGGATCTGGAAAGGAGAGTGGAAGGAGGTCACGTGACCTCAGATTGGCACTGTGAAAGAAGGTATTATAACTTAAAATAAAATGACACACAGTACTTTATTTAATTTAAAATAAAATGAGACACAGTACTTTATAGCTTGGTAAAATAGAGGATACAGGTAATGTGACTTTGCAACCACTTTAAAGCAGAACAAAAGAGATAAATACTTACCCCAGTTCCAATAGACCAATGCCTGCGAAATACCATGCTGGCGCTGTCCTCTTCTCTCTAGCTTCTTTCGGGTGCTGGTCTTCAGCTACCTTGGTTGGCTGGCGTGGGTCAATCCAGCACACAGGCACTATGCCGAAATGTAAACTGATCTGCGCATGTGCATCTCAGTATACATTCTATAGAAAATTGTGAACAGGCAGGTAAATGTTGTTAATTGCAGAATTAACATTGCATAATTCTTCTGAAATGAAAACCCTGCCTGGTGCCATTTATAATTTATTTATTTTTTTTCACTTTTAATTCTGTTTTTGAAGAGCAACTGTACAGGTATTCTTCAAAAGAGAAGTGTGGCATTTAAAAAAAAAAAAAAAAAAAAAAAGCAAAGGAACATACAGACTTGGGTGGATGCAGCATCAGTCCAATGCTGCATCTGTCCCCCGACAACTCCTAAGACTGAGAAGTGAGCGATCAAAGACCACTGATCGCTCAGTCAGTGAGCAGAGAGCCGGTGACTCTCTGGATCTTCAGCACTTTCTGAAGCGCTAGGCTAAAAAAATAAAAAAATAAAAGTAAATAAGAAAATGTTGTGCGTTTTTTGTTTTTTAAGAATCTCGTCCCAACAAGCTCACGAACAGAAGCGTACACATACGCGAGTAGCGCCTGCATATGAAATTAATGTTTAAACATGTGAGGTATCGCCACGATCGTTCGAGCAGGAACAATTATTCTAGCCTCGTCTGTAACTCAAAACTGGTAACCTGTAGGAATTTTAAAACATCGCCTATGGAGATTTTCTAAGGGTAAAAGTTTGTTGCCATTCTACAATTGTCAAATATCCAAATTCTTAGGTATAAATTTACTCGATGGAACATTATTTTTCACAATATTAAAGAAAATTTGGCTAACTTTACTGTTGTCTTTCCAAAAAAGTGTGCTTGTAAGACCGCTGCGCAAATATAGTGTGACAAAGTATTGCAACTACTGACATTTTATTCTCTAGGGTGTTAGAAAAAAAAATATATATACACGTGTGTGTGTGTGTGTGTATATATATATATATAATATAATTGTAATTTTCTAGCAAAGAAAAAATTATTTTAACTTTTAAACAACAAGTGAAAAAAGAGACTCGGTCCTTGAGTGGTTAAAAAAAAAAGTCCCTGCCCCTTTCCAAAAATGAGGCAGCTGGAAAAAAAATCATAGATGTGAATGTGTCCCATAGGAAACCATTTTAAATGGACTGTAGTGCGTTTCTGCAAAAAGCACCAAAAATGCATAGGTGTGATCCAGACCTTCTATTTTCCTCATTAGAGCCTTGCAGGTGCAGCAGCTTTTATTTCTGATTATAAAATCACTCCCATTCAGGTTCACTGAGCACATGCACACAGAAAAACAAACAGCTACTTCTTCAGAATAACTAAAGGTAGGAATCTGCAACAATCCTTGCAATGTACATGGATCACCCAGAGGGGAATGTTTTTTTTTTTTTTCCTCATCAAAAGTGGAGTTTTTTAAAACAAGTTTATTGTTTAGATAAAGGAAAACATGTGGTAATAGTATTGGAGTACCTTTCTTGGAATGGTGTTAAGTTCAGGTTTTTTGCATGTTTTGTTGTGATGTGACCAAAGAAGAAATCTCCTTGAACAACAAAGATGTATTCATTCATATTCTATTTCAGGACTCAAAATTTCAGCTCCTGAGCTACTAGACACCAGTTGCCCCACCCAACCCCTACCTTGCCCCACCCCTAATTGCGCCCCTGAGCACGGCCTTATAAATGATCTCATGAAATGACACTTAAATGTTTTATGCAGAATTAAGTTAAAAAATAAAATAAAAAAATAACAACTTGCCCAGCAGCCCTCCTTTGATAGTTTGGTAAAGGAAGCTGTGCGACATCACATGGTAAAGATTTTGGTGAATTGGCGACAAGTATGACACCTGTATATCATGCTGGGGAGGGCGTCAAGGTGAGATGAAAAAGGATACTGACCTTAGCTATGCATTGCGGTGAATTATCACATGCATGTTGTGTTAATACAAACAATATCTTTTTGAGTGGGCTGCCAATGCATCCCAGGACACCAAAAACCAGTCCAGACCATTTTTTCGGTTTCCTGTGGCCGGTGGTCAAAACGTTCCCATCCTGAGCGTGTTTTTTCCACATTCAGCAGAGGGAGGTTGAAACGCGCCAGCTCATAACTTCTGCTAAAAGCCCATTCGTACAGTAACACTATGGGGGTGACTTACTAAAATTGGTGCAAAATCTGGTGCATCTGTGCATGATAGCCAATCGGCTTCTAACTTCAGCTTGTTCAATTAAGCTTTTTCAAAAAATAAACTAGAAGCTGATTGGCTACCATGCAGAGCTGCACCAGATTTTATACTCTCCAGTTCTAGTAAATAAACCCAATAGACTTTTATGGAGCTGAGTTTAGGAGCTTTGGCGAAAAAACGCTGCTAGCGTACGTGAAGCCTTCGGCTCTGTGGGTGTATGACTGTAGTATGAATATCAGATGGCAAACTTTTCCAGGAAAGAGACTGCTGTTAAAGTTTCTGTGATGGTTCCAAGTCTGTTTATATATGACAGTGCTGTATAAATATGAGATGGAAATCACATGACAAGACAAATGTCTATTCCCTGTCTTATTGTCGCGGCAAGTTTGCTGTGTGTCATGACTCCTAGTCCTTGTGTGCCAGGATGACATAGTTGCTGGAAGTCCGCCTAGCCATCCTGGCATCGGTAACTGCAATATTAAATATCTTCCCTGTCCTACATGTATGTAATGGACTTTGTCATCTACTTTTAAATATGGGCATGTCCTCCTAAAGGTATCAGCTGGCCATCGTTTGGGTCTTTTTTTTTTTCTTTTTATCAACTGCTTCTCGCCCACCGTATAGTAAAATGAGACGGGTGGGGAGCACTCTCGTTCTGGGCGGATGTCCTATGATGTCCTCCTATTCTCGCCGAACATGCCCTCCCATGGGGGCACTCAGCGTAGGGATCGGTGGTGTGCCATGTCCCTGGGACGCAGGGCATTACTGATCACGGTAAAGAGCCTATGATGCAAGTAGGGCTAAAACAACTAATTGATTAACACATTCCCTACCGAGTCATTGTAAAATGACGGCGGCGGGAACCCTTCTTCTTTCAGAGTGGACGTCATATGACGTCCTTGCATTCACGGGCGGCTAGAGGGACCGCATTGCTTGGGACCCGGTGCGTGTACCTGAAATCACGGCAGGACCATGGATCTGTGTGTGTGTAAACACACAGATCCATGTCCTGTCAGCGGTGAGGAGACCGATGTGTGTTCCCAGTACAGAGGAACACACATCGGTCTCCTCCCCTTGTGAGTCCCCTTCCCCCTACAGTTAGAACACACTTTAGGGAACATATTAACCCCTTCCTCGCCCCCTAGTGTTAACCCCTTCCCTGCCAGTCACATTTATACAGTAATCAGTGCAGTTTTATAGCACTAATCGCCGTATGAATGTGAATGGTCCCAAAAATGTGTCAAAAGTGTCCGATATGCCCGCCTGCAATGTCACGGTCACAATAAAAATCGCAGATCGCCGCCATTACTAGTAAAAAAAAAAAAAAATGCCATCATTCTATTCCCTATTTTGTAGACTCTAGAACTTTTGCGCAAACCGATCAAATACGCTTATTGCGATATTTTTTTAACAAAAATATGTAGAATACGTATCGGTCTAAACTTTTTTTTAAAGAAAATTATGATACTGTGCTGGGTTCTGCATTGTATGTTAATGAGGGGAAACAGACTTTCTCCGCTTTGTCCCCCTGAAATTGTTTAGAATAGTTTTGCAGCCGATGGTATAGAAAGGTAAGAAATATTTTTAAATGATTTTCATGTATGCTGTTTGAAAAGGAACACATAACAGATGGAGGGCTTTCTCAAATTGTACTGCAAAGGTGGTGCATATTTTTCAGGAAAGGAGGGGCTACATTGGAAACATCTGATTGGGCAGATCATGAAGGTACCACTTTCTATGCTTGGGAATGGAATAATTTGTTTTGAAATGTAATGGTTATGCCTTACTGTGTAACATTTTATATTAGATTTTGGTGTTAAAAGGCCACTTACATTGCATGTTGCTTTTCAGCAAAGAACAGGGACCAACACCAGTAGAGAAGAAGAAGAAAGGGAAGAGGAAAGCAGAATCCTATGAAGAAGGCATGGAGAGTGACCTGTCTATACTGAACTCGGCATGTCCGAGCACAGAGGAGTCTACAGAGTCGCTTGACAGCCAGGTACCATAACAAATCCGGGTTATGTAGAAGAGATGGTACCAATTTTTACCATTAGTAAAAATGCATTTTTTTGTACATTTATCATATAAAATAAATGCAATCTTATTTTGAAATGCACTGCAACACATTTAACCGCTTCAGCCCAGGAAGATTTTCCCCTCTTCCTGACCAGAGCATTTTTTACAATTTTGCATTGCATCGCTTTAACTTGCGACGCTGTACCCAAACACAATTTGCCTTTTTTCCCCCTACAAATAGAGCTTTCTTTTGGTGGTATTTGATCACCTTTGCGTTTTTTTTTTTTTTTTGCTCTATAAACAAAAGAACAA
The DNA here is from genome assembly GCF_905171775.1 of Rana temporaria. NCBI lineage: Eukaryota > Metazoa > Chordata > Amphibia > Anura > Ranidae > Rana > Rana temporaria. The sequence continues at coordinate 115,810,402 of NC_053500.1, read as the reverse complement.
CGACAATTTAGTAAAAAACGCATCTTTTTACTTTTTTTGCTATAATCAATATCCCATTTTTTTTTTTTTATATATTTTTTTCCCCCTCAGTTTAGGCCGATATTAATTTTTCTACATATTTTTGGTAACAAAATATCTCATTAAGCGTATATTGATTGGTTTGCACAAAAGTTATAGCATCTACAAAATAGGAGATAGAATTATGACATTTCTATTATTTATTTTTTTACTAGTAATGGTGTTTGTTGTGTTTTTTTAATTATCAGGACGTCGACATTATGGCGGACACATCTGACACATTTTTGGGACCATTGACAAATTTACAGCGATTTAGTGCTATAAAAATGTCACTGGTAGGGAAGGTGCTAATTGTGTTCCCTCTGCATGTTCTAACTGAAGGGGGGGGGGGGACTTACTAGGGGAAATGACAGATCGCTGTTCATACAAAGTATGAACAACGCTCAGTAATTTCTCCCCTGAGAGAACCAGGATCTGTGCGTTTACACACACAGATCCCGGTTCTCGCCTGTGTCACGAGCAATCACGGGTGCCCGGCGGTCATCGCGACCACTCGCATCGGTTCCGTGGGCGAGCAGTGGGCTGGCCTCCAGCAGCATGCGCGCCCCTAGTGGCCAAAGGGCAAAGCGACGTGACATAATGTCATTTGGCCCAGCCGAGCCATGCTGCCGCAGTATGCGGTGGCTGGTCAGCAAGTGGTTAAAGTTAACCGCCAGGCAAATGTCTCTCAAGTCCCTCCGCTCCTCAGACGCCTGTTAGGAGATGGGGTCTTCTCAGCCTCTGTGACCTTCTCCAGCTCCTCCCTCTTTACTGTATTGGGTCGAATGATTTGCATTCCATCCCATGCGGCTCCTCCGGATAGACCCACGACTTTCTGAGCAAAGAGACGCACCTACCTGCCCTCCAGGCTAAGCCCTAGCCCTTCCCATGCTTCTGAAAGGGAAGAGAGGGCTGCAGGTTCTCTGCAAGCCACTGGCACTGATGGTGCTGACTCCCGGCTTTCCTTAGCTCACCGATCCTCTGCCCTGGGGTTTATCCCAGCGGGTTCCCTCATCTACTGAAACTTGACTGTCCCATGTGGCTTCCTGCTCTAAGAGTTGCAGGGTCTTTCAGCCTCCTGTCCCTTACTGCTGCCAGCCCCAGTACCTGGACATTTGACAGGACCAAACGCCCCCCTGTGCTTGTTCTGGACCGCCTGGGCCAGTTCTCTCCCCCTGACCTTCCCACTGTAAATGGAGCTGTCAGTGGCAATTCCCTGCGTCCTGCAAGGCTCCTCCAGCTTCTCCCCCTTTACTGTACTGGGTCTGAATGCAGGCAAAAAATTAAATGGGTGGACCCAGCTGTATGAGCCGTCTGCCGTGTGCAGCGAGTGTTTCCCTGTCCCAATCCGAGCCAACTAGAGAAGTCAGTGGGCCCCCTGTCCTTGGGGCCCTGTGCACCGCACACATGAATGATTCACTGCTGTTCTTTGGGCATGAATTTGCCACCCATGGCGGCCCTGCTAGTGTGTACAAGGCTTAAGGGATAAATTTACTAAAACTGGTGCACTCAGAATCTGGTGCAGCTGTGTATGGTAGCCAATTGGCTTCTAACTTCAGCTTGTTCGATTTAAGCTTTGGCAATAAAACCTGAAAACTGATTGGTTTCTGTGCAGAGCTGCTCCAGACTTTGCACACTCCAGTTTTCGGAAATAACCCCCTATACGTGTGCTAGAGCTGCACGACTAAAATTAGAATCATTAGAGTGCATTTTTCCCCCCAAAAAATTGCTTTTCAAGACTGCTGCGCAAATACATTGTCACATAAATTATTGTAACAATCACCATTTTATTCTCTAGGGTCACTGCTATATATATTTTATATATATATACATACTGACGGAATAATAACGAAATGTTACTTTGTTTATAGTTCTACACAATGATGTAATAAAACTTGGCAGGCTTTCTGTTTTTTTTTTTTTTTTTTTGTTTTTTAGCTGTGAGAAATCTGCACTTGTTAGTTAGAATCGGGAAATGCTGTTTTAAGATCGGGAAGGGAAAAGAATCGTGATTTTAATTGTTAAAGATTAACTAAAGCTGTGTATTTAGTGTTTGTCTTGAGTGCATTTGAGTTAAGTATACCCAAGGGATATTTTTTCTTTTGGTCAAACATGGAAAATGAGCAACTCCATAAACAGAAATTACAGAACATCAGTGAGGAAAAGTCCTTATACATACTACAAGTGAAAGCTAAATATCATTTTTTTTTCTTTTTTTGATAACTGATTTTAACACATTTTTAAAGTGGGAGTTCACCAGAAAAACAATTTTTAACATTAGATTGAGGCTCATTTTGTCAAGGGGAATCGTTTTTTTTTTTTTTTTTTTAAATCGAAGCCGTACTTACTGTTTTAGAGATAGAACTTCTCCGCCGCTTCCGGGTATGGTCTTCGGGACTGGGTGTTCCTATTTGATCGACAGGCTTCCGACGGTCGCATACATCGCGTCACGAGTAGCCGAAAGAAGCCGAACGTCGGTGCGGCTCTATACGGCGCCTGCGCACCGACGTTCGGCTACTTTTGGAAAATCGTGACGCGCTGTATGCGACCGTCGGAAGCCTGTCAATCAAATAGGACCGCCCAGTCCCGCAGCCCATACCCGGAAGCGGCGGAGAAGATCGCTCTCTAAAACGGTAAGTACTGCTTCGATTTAAGAAAAAAACACCCGATTCCCCTTGACAAAATGAGCATCAATCTAATGTTAAAAATTAACTTTTCCGGGTGAACCTCCACTTTAACAAGGATCCAGAACAATAGAAAATGTCAAGCATACAAGCTGTAAATCTTGGGTTACAACATTTGCAATGGATTTTGGTTCAAATGAAGACACACATTCTGGGAAAATATAAAGATCAATAAAGAGTGACTTAGCAGTTCATTGCAGATCTATAAGAAATGTACGTTACTTGTTGAAAACACAATTTGTCTTCTGTTGATAGACTATTTTCTACTACATCAATCACGGTAGTATATAGTAGTCTAGTCTTAGTGGCTTAAAACGGCTACCAGGGTAATCAATGGAAGCGGGTATAGCTTTGTCTACACTTGACATTGTAGGGGAAGAGCTAGAGAGAAACGAAGGGAAGAGAGCGAGGAGTAATAGTGCTGGAAGGGGAAAAGAACACTGTAACCTCTCCATGGAGCCAGAGCCCCCTCCCGATGCCGATATGAATCCAAGTAAGACCTAGGCAAGGTATCTTTACCTAAGTTGTCATAACTCCAAACTTTACTATAGGTGTGTGTTCTTCAGACCACCCTGGGCTCATCTGAGAATGCAGAAAACGGCACCATGCCATTACATGGCGGTGTTCTCTGCAACATTTTGTAGCCACCCACTACTGGAGGAAAGGGCCATTTGGCACAAGACCAGGCAGAAAAATGTGTTGTATGTAAAAAAAACGTTTTTTTATATATATCAAAATGTTTTGTTATTTGTGTGTGTATTGGTTAAAGAGTAGATCCAGATTTGTATGCTTCCCATATGCACACAAAATAAATATGGAAATTACGTTTTTCCATGTATTATATCAGTTTTTAGTACTAACATATATTCTTTTCCCTTTACAGAAACGGAGGTCTGGTCGGCAGGTGAAAAGACGAAAATACAATGAAGATCTTGATTTTAAAGTGGTAGATGATGATGGGGAAACTATTGCTGTTTTGGGAGCCGGGAGAGCCTCTGCATTGTCTGCATCCACGCTGGCATGGCAGGCTGAGGTGAGACGGCAAATGAAGAAAAAAATAATATAGCGTATACAATTGCGACACAAGTCGTCTTGTAGTTGAATGTTACTAAAAAAAAATATATATATTTTCAATCGGCAGCTGCTGTCATTTTCTGAAAATGCAATATGGCTACCTGGAGGTGTTCTGTACACAGAATGTGTACAGAACGTCCCCCAGAAAAAATTCCTGCTTGTTTGATTGGCGCACTGATCTTTCCAGAAGTCTACATTAAGATACAAGTCAGATTTCGGGCATCCCCTGCAACAAAAAATAAAATTTTTGGTGCGATACTGCCAATAGGAACACGTCTAAAGGGATGCAGACCCTGCAGATTTCCTCATTAATGCTCTGCAGCTGGTTGATAATTGTGAAGCCACTCTAGTTTTTTTTTTTTTCCCCTCAAACAAAAGTGTGGTAACGCTTTAACCACTTAAGGACCGCCTCCTGCACATTTACGTCAGCAGAATGGCACGGCTGGGCACATGTACGTACAGGTAAGTCCTGTACATGTACCCAGCCGTGGGTCGCGGGCGCACTCCCGCGACCCGGTCCGAAGCTCCGGGACCCGCAGACCCGATCGCCGATGGGGTCCCGCGATCGGTCCCCGGAGCTGAAAAACAGGGAGAGCCGCGTGTAAACACAGCTTCCCCGTTCTTCCTTGTGGCGGCTGCATCGATCGTGTCATCCCTTTTTATAGGGGGACACAATCGATGACGTCATTCCTACAGCCACACCCCCCTACAGTTGTAAACACACACTAGGTGAAACATAACTCCTTCAGCGCCCCCTGTGGTTAACTCCCAAACTGCAACTGTCATTTCCACAGTAAACAATGCATTTTAAATGCATGTTTTGCTGTGAAAATGACAACGGTCCCAAAAATGTGTCAAAATTGTCCGAAGTGTCCGCCATAATGTCGCAGTCACGAAAAAAATCGCTGATCGCCGCCATTAGTAGTAAAAAAAATAAAAAAATGAATAAAAATGCAATAAAACTATCCCCTATTTTGTAAACGCTATAAATTTTGCGCAAACCAACCGATTAACGCTTATTGTGATTTTTTTTTTTTACCAAAAATGTGTAGAAGAATACGTATCGGCCTAAACTGAGGAAATTTTTTTTTTTATATATATTTTTGGGGGATATTTATTATAGCAAAAAGTAAAAAATATTGCATTTTTTTCAAAATTGTCGCTCTTTTTGTTTATAGCGCAAAAAATAAAAACCGCAGAGGTGATCAAATACCACCAAAAGAAATCTCTATTTGTGGGCAAAAAAGGACGCCAATTTTGTTTGGGAGCCACGTCGCACGACCGCGCAATTGTCAGTTAAAGCGACGCAGTGCCGAATCGCAAAAATGGGCAAGGTCCTTTAGCTGCATTTTGGTCCGGGTCTTAAGTGGTTAAAGTATCCTTTCTCAGTCTGATTGCTAAACAGGAGGGTCTGCTTTCTTCATGCTGCAGTTTGTCTCTTTGGGTGACATTGAGCCTTTGAGTATCTTCCCAAACTTAAACTTCTTTTTTCAGGGAATGCCAGAAATTTGATCAGTGCAGCCAAACAAACAGGCAGAAAATATATTTGGCAACATTTGTGGATACCTGTGTCTGTCACATTTACAATCTATAGCACAAGTACATGGATATGCTTCCAGGTTATCCAGTTCAGCTGTTTTAGTGTAGGGAACGGTTTTAGACATTTCTGAGCTCCCAACCTTCTGGCAACAATTGGGGGGGAAAGTCATTTTCTCTGCATAATTGTGCCCCTATGAACAAAGCCAATTCCATGTAGGCATAGTCACATAGGTTGAAAATGGACACATCTAGTTCAACCATAAAAAAAAAAAAAAAAAATTGTACAATCCCATATACCCAATTCTAAACCCAGAGTTGATCCAGAGGAAGGCAAAAAACCCCAGCAATGCATGATCCAATTTGCTACAACAAGGGAAAAAATTCCTTCCTGATCCCCGGAGAGGCAATCGGATTTTCCCTGGATCAACTTTACCTGTAAATGTTAGTACTCAGTTATATCATGTGCGTTTAGGAAAGAATCCAGGCCTTTCTGAAAGCTATCTACTGAGCTGGCCAGAACCACCTCTGGAGGGAGTCTATTCCACATTTTTACAGCTCTTACTGTGAAGAAACCTTTCCCTATTTGGAGATGAAATCTCTTTTCCTCTAGATGTAAATAGTGCCCCCTTGTCCTCCGTGTTGACCGTAAAGTGAATAACTCAACACCAAGTTCACTATATGGACCCTGTATATATTTGTACATGTTGATCATATCCCCCCTTATTCTCCTCTTCTCAAAATTTAATACATTTAGTTCCTCTAATCTTTCCTCATAGCTGAGCTCCTCCATGCCTCTTATCAGTTTGGTTGCCCTTCTCTGCACTTTCTCCAGTTCCCTGATATCCTTTTTGAGAACTGGGGCCCAAAACTGAACTGCATATTCCAGATGAGGTCTTGCTAATGATTTGTACAGGGGCAAAATTGTATCTCTCTGTCTGGAGTCCACACTTCTCTTAAAGCGGAGCTCCACCCTAAAGTGAAACTCCCGCTGATCAGAACCCTCCCCCCTCTGGTGTCACATTTGACACCTTTCAGGGGGGAGGGGGGTACAGATACCTGTCTAAAGACAGGTATTTGCACCCACTTCCGGCCACACAGTCTCGGGCAGACTGCGGGAATTATGTCCCCCCCTTCCCCCCCATTGTGTGCTGGGAACACTCGGCAATCAGCAGGCACAGCGCAACTCGCGCATGCGCCGTAGGGAACCGGGCAGTGAAGCCGGAGCGCTTCCCCTTTCTGGTTCCCTCACCGAGGATGGCGGCGGGAGCAGCAGAGTGACGAGCGATCGCTCGTCCTCTGCTGCGGACGGAGCTGGACTCCAGGACAGGTAAGTGTCCTAATATTAAAAGTCAGCAGCTGCAGTATTTGTAGCTGCTGGCTTTTAATATTTTTTTTTCAGCGCACATCCGCTTTAATACAAGAAAGACTTTGCTCGCTTTGGAAACTGGAATAGTTTGGTGTTAAAGGAGTTCCAGTCTGTGTAAAAAATAAATAAAAAAATATCAGCTACAAGTACTGTAGCTGCTGACTTTCTTTCTAGGAAGTGGGAGCAGGGACCTGTTGAAACCAGGTACCCCTCCAAAAACAGCAGAGGGGGAGAGGGGACAAAAAGAAAGGCTTCCCTTTTTGGGTGGTGCTCTGCTTTTAAGAAACTCAAATGGCTTGCACAGAGCCCCTACCTCCACCCTATCGGACACTTTTTGGGATGAATTGGAATGCCAGTTGCGAGTCAAATCCTCCAACATCCACACCTGACCTCATAAATGATAATTTGGCTAAACTGGTGACAATTCCTACAGACACGCCAAAATGTTGTGAAAAGACTTCCCAGAAAAGTGAAAGCCAATTGTGTATTACAGCCCAGGGTTTTGGAATGTAATGTGCAACAAGCTCACCTAGGTGCTGATGGTTGGGTCTCCACTTATGCTTCTATATTTCAATATTCTACTAAAGTTCTATACACTATGAAGAGAATTGCTTCAGGATACTGTGATAAAATAGAAGAAGCATCTGAATCTAATAACCGATTGAGAAAATTACACCAGCTGCAGATTGAAATGCAAAGACTGTTTTTCAGTGGTTTGTGTAGAAATTGTTATATTAGGTTTTTAGCAAAAGTAGAGTATTCAAATTAAAATTGGGAAAATGAAATCGGAACTATTTTCGGTAAACTCTGCAGTATTCTAAAACTAAAGTGTTCTGGAATTGCATAATAATTTCCATTAAAGAAAATAGCAGAGGTATTATGTCAAAGCAGAAATACGGGCAAAGAATAAAGAATTGAGGTCGGGCAGGCTTTTTATTGCAGAAGAGAAATGCTATGTCTCTTCTGCAATAAAATAAATCTACCTCTCTGTTCGCAATCCTCTCTCTGCAAAATGTACACGGAGCTGCGCTCCAATTCCAATTCCGGCACAGTGCCAGTCTGCTGGGATGAATGACTCCCATGCAAGTACAGGAGTGATATCATCCCGCAGTGACTAATCAAGATGGCCAAAGCCGGCACCTGGAAGGAACCCTCTGAGAAGATGCCTGTAAGGAACCTTGCAGGCGTCTGACCGTTGAAGTATAGATGAGTATTTCTTGCCTTTTTTTTTTTTTTTACATTTTCTCTTGCATTGTACATTATTGTAGGAGCCTCCTGAAGACGATGCCAATATAATAGAAAAGATCTTATCTTCAAAGATTGTTCAAAAAGAGGTGAGTTCCATCAGTGTTCAGATGCTCTCTTGTTTTTACGTTCTTGTGTAGTCCTGTCTTTTGTGCTTCACAGAGGTGCTGATATACCAAATATAAAGTGATAACTAGACTCCAAATTTAGGCGAACCACTTGCCAACCAGGCCAATTCTGACACTTCGCTCCTACATGTAAAAATCATCATTTTTTTGATAGAAAATTTCACAGAACCCCCAAACATTATATATGTTTTTTTAACAGAGACCCTAGAGAATACAATGGCGATCATTGCAACTTTTTAGCTCGAACGGTATTTGCGCAGCAATAATTTTTTTTTTTATTGTTAATTTTATCTTTGACACTTTAAATAAGAAAAAATTTGATCACTTTTATTCCTATTACAAGTAATGTAAACATCCCTTGTAATCCCTATTACAAGGGATGTTTACATTACTTGTAATAGGAATAAAAGTGATCAAATTTTTTTTTTATGTGACATGATTGGACCTCCTGTATAGTGAGATATGGGATCAATAAAACCTCACATCTCACCTTTTAGGCTGGGAAGCCAAAAAAAACAAAAAACGATCACCGCTTCCTAGCTGAGGCGGCACCATTTTTTTTAATACAGATGCCGGGCGTGACGTCATAACATCGCGCCCGGCCTCCGATCATAGAGACTCCGGCGACCATCTGGTCCGCCGGAAATCTCTATGGTCAAGAACTGGGGCCGGCGGATCCTGTTCACCGACTCACCGAAGCACCGGAGGGCGGCGGGAGGAGGACGTCCACTCTCGCCACCTGTAAGAACGATCAAGCAGCGGAACAGCCGCTATGATTGTTCTTATGGTGTAGGGAATCGCCGGTCGAAAACTGCAAAATCTGAATGATGCCTGTAGCTGCAGGCATCATTCAGATATACCCCCACAAAGCCAAGGACGTCTATAGACGTCCAGCCGTCGGCAAGTGGTTAAAGAGGCCAGTTCCATTCCTCTTGCTATCCATTTAGCACTTTCCCCGACTTAGTTGGGATAGGCGGTACACTTTGGTAGGGGTGGGTCAGCCACATCTCGTGACCTTTTGACCTCTGGGGGAGGTCCCTATTCCAATTCCTGAGTCCTAGCCTTACATTTGCATAGTCTGTTGCAAGCTCTATGTGCTCCCACTCTCTTGCAATCCCTAGAGAACATTGTGAAATTCTGGTAAAAATTTTGACTTTTAAATGTAAAATTCATTATCTCACAGTCATTCTAGATCCAATGACATAATCTTTCCTTTCCTTACTGGTCATGGCGTTATTGCTATTGGCTGAGGTCAGCCAGTAGAAGAAGGAACAACGGAGAAATGAAATCGAAGGAAGTGATTTTACAGTTTTTACAACTGCTAACCTGGGAATGAGTACAGCACCCACAACTTTTTTAGCTTTGTATAGAGTGAACTCGGACAAAGCTGAAGCCAATGCTTGGAATTTCAGTGCAGCAAAAGCAGCATTGTCAGACATTAGCAAAGAGTTAGAGGATTATTGTTCATCTAGCAGAATGTCCAATTCTTTTCTCTATCTGTATTTTTAAAGGGATAAAACATGGGGAACAATGGGCCAGATTCACAAAGAGATACGACGGCGTATCTCCTGATACGCCGTCGTATCTCTGAGATCCGACGGTCAGATCTACGCATAGATCTCCCTTAGATCCGACAGGTGTAAGTGACTTACACCGTCGGATCTTAGGCTGCAATCTTCCGCTGTCCGCTAGGTGGCGTTTCGTGTTTTACCCGCGACGAATATGCAAATGAGGAGATACGCCGATTCAGAAACGAACGCCCGTCGTTTTTTTTTTACGTCGTTTGCGTTCGGCTTTTTCCGGTGGATAGTTACCCCTGCTATATGAGGGGTAGCTAATGTTAAGTATGGCCGTTGTTCCCGCGCCGAGTTTTGAATTTTTACGTCGTTTGCGTAAGTCGGTCGCGAATACGGATGGCCGTAATTTACGTTAACGCCGAAAACAATGACGTCCTAGCGACGTCATTTGGAGCATGCGCACTGGGAGATTTCGCCGGCGGCGCATGCGCAGTTAAATCGGCGCGGTGACGCGCCTGATTTAAATTGTACACTCCCCCTAGCCGCGGAATTTGAAATCCGGCGGGGGAGTTACGATCCGCCGGTGCAAGTTTGGAGGTAAGTGCTTTGTGAATACTGCACTAGCCTCGCAAAATTGCGCCGGCGTATCGTAAATCACATAGATTACGCGGATCTAAAGATCCGCTAATCTATGTGAATCTAGCCCAGTGTGTTTTTTTTAATTTATTTTTTTATGCCTAGATGTACAGTTTAACAACACAAAGTGAAAGAAAAGCCAAAACCTAACTCTAAACTTGCTCTCAGCCCAATTTTCTAATCTATCTAGCCCTATAAAGAAATACATTGCTATACTTGCCTATTCTAATGCTGCTCCGGTCTAGTCCCAGGCTAGGCTGTAATCGGTGGCTTCAGTGTGTAGTAGAGGCACCCGTTGTGGGCTTTCACCTGCACACAGAAGGCAATGCTGGAGACAGATCTGAAGTTGCTGCAGAACAGGCGAGCGTAGCGATTTTATTCATTACAGGGCTAAATAGATTAGGCTTAGAATGTGGCTATGCTGACCTGTTCTGCAGCCACTTCAGTCCGGTCTCCAGCGATGCCCTCTGTGCAGGAGAAAGCCCACAAAGGCTGGGAAGTTATGTCACCCATAGTTACTATGGGGCTTCCATTGTCGGCTGCCTCACCTACACACTAAAGCTGCCGATTACAGCTTGGCCTGGGACCGGACCGGAAGCGGCTGCAGAATAGGCAAGTATAAGATATAAAATCCAATATATGGCTTTACATGGACAGCAAAACTGCCCTCATTACTAAACTTGCACTCTTTTCTTTGTCTTCCAGATCACTTCTGGAGGATTGCCAATGGAAGTGGAGGAATTTTATGTCAAGTATAGAAATTTGTAAGTTGGAAATTAAATGTATACTCGTGCTCACTTCAGTTGACTTGTGGAATTTTGAATGTATACAGTTATTACTTACCGGGCAGACTGTTTTCTGAATGAAAAAATATACATAGAGCCTTAGGCTACATTTACATTTGTCTTTTAAGAAAATAGGTGTTTCTAATGAAGTTGAGTACATTTGCGTGTTGCCTGTGTGTCAATGTGCATTTTCATGGTTTTCAATTGATTGCCGTGGCGAGCACTTCTACTGAAAAACGGACAAGTGTAAATCTGGCCTTAAAGTGGTTCTAAAGACTAAGGAGGTCCAGCCCCCCCCATGAGAAATTAAAAGTCAGCAGCTACAAATACTGCAGCTGCTGACTTTTAATATAAGGACACTTACATGGGAGCCCACAATGTCGGCACCCCAGGCCCAGATCCTCTTTGGATCGGCTGTCGGGTGCAGCCGCCGCCATTCTTGGCAAAAGAACCTGGCAGTGAAGCCTTTTGGGTTCGCAACTGCACAAGCACGCTGTGCCTTCTAATTGGTCCGGCGGCGGAGGAAGGAGGAGGGGGCCGAACTTCCAGGAGACTGGGCCACAGCCCGGTCTCCCGGTAGTGGTGAACGGTACCTGGAACTCCGCTTTAAGGTTTTTATTGTGACGCATTCTCTACATTAAAGGGGGTTTCCACCTTTTTTTTAAGTTTATTAAAAGTCACCAGCTACAAAAAGTGTAGCTGCTGGCTTTTAATAAACTGACACTTACTTGCTCCAGCGGCGCACCGGCCGGGGCTCCGCTCCTCGCCCCCCCCCCCTCGCCGGCCGGCGTCTTCATTCTTAGTGTGGGCACTAGGCAGTGACAGCTTTCGGCTTCACGGCCGGGCACCCACTGCGCATGCGCGAGCGGCACCGTCCGATTGGACAGGCGCTCGCCTACAGGGAGGGGCTGTGAAAAGGCGATTAAGCTAATCGCCTTTCCAGCCCCTCGGCGGAAGGAGGAAGTGGGACAGAAAGTCCCCTTCTCCTGAAGCCCCCACTCCCCCCCCCCCCCCAAAAAAAAATTACATGCCAAACGTGGCATGTAAGGGGGCGAGGAGTGGGTTAAGAGGAAGTTCCATTTTTAGGTGGAACTCCTCTTTAAGGTAAAAAAACTTTGTGCCACAGGATTTCTGCATCCCCCTGCCCTTATATTTAACTGTTTCCTGATCTCGATCCACCGCTGTGCCCGAGAACAGCTGCTCTCTTCGCTCTCTCTCACCTCACAGGGCGGATTGATAGCAACAGGAGCCAATGGCTCTCACTGCTGTCAAATCCTGCGGAGGGAAGAGGGGCAGAACTGAGCCACGCTGTCTATAGACACAGGCAGTACGGCTTGTAATTAAGACCGCACAAGTGTTCCTTAGCAAGTGGAAGAGGGGAAGCCAGGAGTTCTGGTGGGGACCGTAGAAGGGCAGGAAAGGGGCTGCTCTGCAGAATCATTGCATACAGCAGGTAACTATAACATATTTGTCATAAAAAATAAAAAGTTTTATAGCTGCAAAAGAAAATCTGGCGGGTGACTTGAGTAGGGAAAAGCTTGAAACACTTTTCTTGCTGTTGTGTCGTTTCTAACAGGTTTTTGTTGTTTCACATAGCTCATATCTTCACTGTAAATGGGCAACTCTTGAAGATCTTGAGAAAGATCCGAGGATCCAGCAGAAAATCAAGCGGTTTCGTACCAAACAAGCTCAGATGAAACATATATTCACTGAGGTCTGCTTAATGTGTTTTTTTTTTTTTTACTTTATTTTGTATGTTTCCCTAGCTCTTGGGGGCTCTATAATGGTTTATCAGTTATATTCTTTTTTTTTTTGTACATTTTAAAACTTCTCTTTTTAAATGGTTTTATTTAAACTTTTTATACAGAGTATATGTTGATAAAGATAGAGCACATCATGAGCTGTTTGCCTTTAGTGTCTCTCTCTCTCTCTCTCTCTCTCTCTCTCTCTCTCTCTCTCTCTCTCTCTCTCTCTCTCTCTCGGGGGTTGAGAGGGAGGAGTCATTGATCTGGCTCAGTCTGTAAATTTCAGTTTGCACTAGTGACTTCTGTCTTCTTTTTTCTTTTCTTTTTTCTTTCTAATCTAATATACAGGCATTAACCACTTCAGACCCGCGCTATTGACAAAAGACGTCAACAGCGCGGCTCTCAAGTGCCGGGTGGACGTCTTTGGACGTCTTTTTAAAAGCATTACCCGCGGGGTGGCGCGCAGCGGGTAAACACTGTCTCGGCGCATCGCTGAAGAGCCGATGCGTGTACCTGGCGGCCGCGATGTCCGCCGGGTGCACGCGATCGGCGGTGACACAGCAGGTGACAGCAGGGACGTGGAGCTCTGTGTGTAAACACAGAGCTCCACATGCTTTCAGAGGAGAGGAGACCGATCTGTGTCTCTTGTACATAGGGACACAGCATCGGTCACCTCCCCCAGTCACCCCCCTCCCCCCACACAGTTAGAACACACCCAGGGAATACATTTAACCCCTTCCTCACCCCCTAATGTTAACCCCTTCCCTGCCAGTCACATTTATACAGTAATTGGTGCATTTGTATAGCACTGATCGCTGTATAAATGTGAATGGTCCCAAATTTGTGTCAAAAGTGTCCGATATGTCCACCGCAATATCGCAGTCCCAATAAAAATCGCAGATCGCCGCCATTACTAGTAAAAAAATAAAAAAAAATCATAATTCTGTCCCCTATTTTGTAGGCGCTATAACTTTTGCGCAAACCAGTCGCTTATTGCGGGTTTTTTTATTTTTTTTTACAAAAATACGTCGAAAAATACGTATCGGCCGTAACTGAGAAAAAAAATAGTTTTTTTTGTTTTTTTTAAAAATGGGATATTTATTATAGCAACAAGTAAAAAAAAATATATTGCATTTTTTTCAAAATTGTTGCTCCTATTTTTGTTTATAGCGCAAAAAATAAAAACCGCAGAGGTGATCAAATACCACCAAAATAAAGCTCTATTTGTGGGGAAAAAAGGACGTCAATTTTGTTTGGGAGCCACGTCGCACGGCCGCGCAAATGTCAGTTAAAGTGACGCAGTGCCGGAATCTGAAATTTCGCCTGGGCACGAAGGGGGTTTATGTGCCCAGTAAGCAAGTGGTTAAACTAGAGCCTCACATGTTAGTTGGAAAATGCAAAACATTCACATGCTTGTTGTGTTTCATAATTAGCTAGCAAAGATAAATGTTCTAGTCTTAAACAAACATAACGAGTAAAAAAAATATATTAAAGCATCTGCATTTGCTTTTAACATGCTTTTCTCCCCGCCTAACCTTTTTTGGAATTCAGTGATGGCTGATATGTTAATTTTTTTCCCATAGCCAGATGAAGATATGTTTAATCCAGACTATGTAGAGGTGGACAGAGTACTAGAGGTGGCTCATACAAAGGACTCTGACACAGGAGAGGTAAGTGGTACTCTAGATATTGAACAGAAAATAATGAAAATAATGAACAAAATACCAACAAAAATATCCATAAAAATGCATTTAAAAAATATGTAAATTGATTTGCATTTTAATGAGTGAAAAAAGCATTTGACCCAAAACATGACCTAGTACTTGGTGGCAAAACCCTTGTTGGCAATCAGAGGTCAGACGTTTCTTGTAGTTGGCCACCAGGTTTGCACATGTCTCCAGAGGGACTTTACCCTGCTCCTCTTTGCAGATCCTCTCTCAAGTCATTAAGGTTTCAAGGCTGAGGTTTGGTAACTCGAAGCTTAAGCCCTTCTCACATATTTCCTATGGGATTTAGGTCTAGAAACTGGCTAGGCCACTCCAGGACCTTAACCGCTTAACCTATTTGTTTCTAGCTGCCCCCTAGCGATCGCTCCCCGGAGCTGAAAAACGGGGAGTGCCGTATGTAAACACTGCTTCACTGTGGCGGCTGCATCGATCGTGTAATTCCTTTTATAGGGAGACACGATCGATGACGTCAGACCTACAGCCACACCCCCCTACAGTTGTAAACACACACTAGGTGAAACATAACTCCTTCATAGCCCCCTGTGGTTAACTCCCAAACTGCAACTGTCATTTTCACAATAAACAATGCAATTTAAATGCATTTTTTGCTGTGAAAATGACAATGGTCCCAAAAATGTGTCAAAATTGTCCGAAGTGTCCGTCATAATGTCGCAGTCGCGAAAAAAAAAGCTGATCGCAGCCATTAGTAGTAAAAAAAAATATATTAAAAATGCAATAAAACTATCCCCTATTTTGTAAACGCTATAAATTTTGCGCAAACCAATCGATAAACGCTTATTGCGATTTTTTTTTTTTTTTACCAAAAATAGGTAGAAGAATACGTATCGGCCTAAACTGAGGGAAAAAAAAATGTTATGTTTTTGGAGGATATTTATTATAGCAAAAAGTAAAAAATATTGCATTTTTTTTTCAAAATTGTTGCTCTATTTTTGTTTATAGCGCAAAAAATAAAAACCGCAGAGGTGATCAAATACCACCAAAAAAAAGCTCTATTTGTGGGGAAAAAAGGACGCCAATATTGTTTGGGAGCCACGTCGCACGACCGCGCAATTGTCTGTTAAAGCGACGCAGTGCCGAATCGCAAAACCTGGCCTGGGCATTTAGCTGCCTAAATAAAGGTCCTGGGCTTAAGTGGTTAATGTACTTCTTCTCCTTGCGGGTTCTGTAGGATTTCAGTCCTTCACGGCGTAGTGAGTTAATAATCGGTTTCTTGGGCCCTACGGTCTTGCGTAGCTGCCTCAAGATCAAAATTCTCCCGTGTAGTTCTGGGCTGATTCCTCACTGTTCTCATGATCATTGAAACTCCACGAGGTGAGATCTTGCATGGAGCCCCAGACCAAGGGAGATTGACAGTTATTTTGAGTTTCTTCCATTTGCAACTAATCGCACCAACTGTTGTCACCTTTTCACGTGCTGCTTGGCGATGGTCTTGTAGCCCATTCTAGCCTTGTGTAGGTCTACAATCTTGTCCCTGACATACTTGGACAGCTCTTTGGTCTTGGCCGTGGTGAATCGATTGGAATCTGATTGATTTTGTGAACAGGTGTGTTTTTTTTTTTTTTATATACAGGTAACAAGCTGAGATTAGGGGCACTCCCTTTAAGATAGCACTCCTAATCGCAGCTCGTTACCTATATAGAAGACACCTGGGAGCCAGAAATCTTGCTGATTGATAGGGGATCAGATTCTTATTTCACTCATTAACCTCTTGACCACCGCCTCATGTCAAAAAGACGTCCTCTTTTTAAAGATGGATATCTCGGTAACGGCAGCAGCTGCTGCCACAACCGAGATATCCATCTATTCAGTGGCCGGTCCTGTACACGATAACGGCGGTCTCCGCGGCAGATTCGCCGCGAGATCGCCGTTATCGGTGGCGGGAGAGGGTCACCCGTTCCCGCCGCTCACCGGAGCCGTCGGTAGCGGCGGAGGCGATCGGCTCCGTTCGGCAGCTGACTGGGGATGCGAGTGAGGGAAAAATCGCCCCCACCCGTCCCCATAGCTCTGCTGGGCGGAAGTGACGTCAAAACGTCAGTCCCGCCCAGCGTCTTAAAGACCCCAGATCTCATATTTAAGAGGACCTGTCATGCTTTTTTCTATTACAAGGGATGTTTACATTCCTTGTAATAGGAATAAAAGTGATCAATTTTTTTTTTTTATTTCAGTGTAAAAAAATATAAACGAAATAAAAATAAATAAGAAAACAGAAAAAAAAAAATTTTTAAAGCGCCCCATCCCGACGAGCTCGCGCACAGAAGCGAACGCATACGCGAGTAGCGCCCGCATATGAAAACGGTGTTCAAACAACACAAGTGAGGTATCGCCGCGATCGTTAGAGTGAGAGCAATAATTCTAGCCCTAGACCTCCTCTGACACTCAAAAAATGCAACCTGTAGAATTTTTTAAACGTCGCCTATCGAGATTTTTAAGGGTAAAAGTTTGACGCCATGCCACGAGCGGGCGCAATTTTTAAGCGTGACATGTTGGGTATCATTTTACTTGGCGTAACATTATCTTTCACAATATATAAAAAAATTGGGCAAAATTTATTGTTGTCTTATTTTTTAATTAAAAAAAAGTCATTTTTTTCCCCCAAAAAAAGTGCGCTTGTAAGACCGCTGCGCAAATACGGTGTGACAAAAAGTATTGCAATGACTGCCATTTTATTCTCTAGGGTGTTAGAAAAAAAAAATATATAATGTTTGGCGGTTTTAAGTAATTTTCTAGCAAAAAAAACTGTTTTAGTCTCGTAAACACAGAATCTGAAAAACAGGCCCGGTGGGAAAGAGGTTAAAATGCGAAACAATTTATAACTTTTTTGAAATCTTTTACTGTTGAAATAAATCTACCATTAAAATTATAAACTGATAATTTCTTCAGTGGGCAAACGTACAAAATCAGCAGGGGATCAAATATTTTTTTCCCTCTCTGTAATTCCGTATTTTATGTATCAACTCTTTTGCTACCAGGCCCTGCGCTCCATTTTCAAATTCTGCTGACCAGACAATTTTTGCTAATTTTCTTTTGCATTCTTACCGTGCCACTTATAGCTTTTGAGTTTTTAATAGATCCCCACAACCTTATATTTTCTTAAAGCACATGACCAGTAGAATAAAAAGGTCCAGTTTTTTAAGGCCCCGTGATATTTGTGCAAATGTTTATGAAATCTAGATTTTTGCTAAAAATACACTAAAACCATTATTGGCAGATGAAAACACGCCTTTTCTCTACGGAGATAGACTATCACAGCAAGCAAACAAGCATAGGAAGCCTCGTGGAGACATCGCGCTCGCATCAATTCTATTGTACTGCGCATTGTTCATTAAATGATTTTAAATGCAGTATTACACTATGGAGTGTCCTCTGTTTATGTTTTCCTGAGATGCAAGGATTCGATTTAGTCTGTTACCCAGACACCAGCATAGGTCTATTGGGAGACCCTAAGGCTGCATTCACACCTCGGCGTACCTAATCGCGGCGTTTTGTCCCGCGAATTGCGGCGAAAAATTGCGGCGTTTTGTACCGCGATTTGCCGCGACAAAACGCCGCGATTTGCGGCGACAAAACGCCGCGATTGTGAATGCTGCCTTACCCCAGGTCCACATCTCCTATGCCGAACGCCGAAGCCGCCTGAAAAAAAGGGTCCGGGACTTGTTTTGAGCTTCAGGCGTGCAGCGTCTCGGCGTTCGGCGTGGAGATGTGAACCATCTCCATAGAGGGCAATGTAAAATCATCCCTCCAGCGTATTAGGGGCTGCTGCGGCGTCGCGCTTCAGGCGTATATACGCCTAGGTGTGAACAGAGCCTAAACCCCTGGGCTTGAAGAGACCGCCGTGATACTCTTTCTTAGGGGTCCTATTGGTGGATGGAAGTTCTTTAGTCATGAGTCTTCCTCTTTTCTCTTGCACAATTATGGAACTATAACTTTATACACAGATTGGTTTTAGGATCAACCATTTTCAGTTATTGGGACTTTTTCAGTCATTCACTTTTGGGACTTTAGATTCTATATATATTCATATTTTTTTTTTTTTATTATTATTATTATTATTGTTACAATTTTTTTTCATTTATTGCAGTCGGCACTGGTTCATTTTGGTGCATACTTGTATATTTGTTATTTATGTTTTTGATGTTTATAGGATACTGGTTCACTTTGGTATTTATTGTCGCATCCACATTTGATTCAACACATTTTATGAATTTTTTTTTTTATAGGTTGTTTTTACAGTTTTTCACGGAATTCATTATTTCCTTAATTTGGGATCTTGATCAAATTCTAGCGCAGTACCTCGTTATACCATATGTTTCGAGTTTTGTATCAAACCCTCGGTACTGGCAGCTTCCTTTACACTTACCGTATTTATCGGGGTATTGCGCGCTCCGGCGTATAGCGTGCACCCCTAAAGTGGACCTGCAATTTCTGTAAAAAAAAGATTTTAGTACTTACAGTTTTGGTGTCTTGCGTGGCGTCCATCGTCGGGTCCGTCTGCGGCTTCGGTGGTGTCCTCCTCGTCGGGTCCGGCGTCGTTCTGCGGTTGTGTCCTCTCCGCTCGATCCCCGCGCTGAGTTTGAACTACTGCGCCGGCATATACCGAGCGCAGTACACTCGTGTATAGTCGGGCAGGTTTGGCTCCTCTCGCGGTCACGTCCTGTACGTCCAGGACGTGACTGCGAGAGAAGCAGAGCCTGCCCGACTATACACGAGTGTACTGCACTCGGTATATGCCGGCGCAGTAATTCAAACTCGGTGTGGGTATCGGCGTATATCGTGCACCCACGATTTTGCCCTGAATTTCAGGGCAAAAAAGTGCGCGATATACGCCGATAAATATGGTAATTAATTTTATTTTATTTACCATTCACTTTTTTATTATTGTCTAGCGCAGTATTTCCTTTTGTTTTTTATTAAAGAAATGGGCATGTATTGCAGAGATTCCTTGCATGCTTTTTTTTTTTTTTGCCCACACACTTTTCATTGGTAAACTACAAGCAGAGCCACAATAGTTGGATATAAATAAGCCATAAGGACATCTGCTAGCCTGTGTATGTGTTTATTTTTTAATGTACTGTTCAGCAGAAAATCTAACAACTTGCTAAGGGTTTGTTGGTAGAGCAAGATGGCATTTGCATATTTTGATGTGTTTTCTCGCAGGAGGTGACACATTACCTGGTGAAGTGGTGCTCGCTGTCCTATGAAGAAAGCACTTGGGAGCTGGAGGAAGATGTTGATCCTGGCAAAGTCAAGGAATTTGAAGTGCTTCAAGTTCTGCCTGAGCACATTGTTACAGTAAGTGTACGATCTAAACAAAAAAGACCATTTATGGAAATCTGAATTTTTAAAGGGTCCCTCTCCTTTTTGATATTTGAATTATACTATTAAAAGGATTACCTATGTACCTTCTAATAGAATATTAAAAACAAAGCAGTAAGTTTTATAAATCTTTACTATTTTGATTGTACAGGTTGTTGGAGTTGTCTTTTGTGCCCCATAGTTTTGTATTTTCAGACTGATGTAGGTATGTGCCTACAATTCTCTCCAACTGCAATCTATGTGATATGTACAGTTCTTGTGATTTCCGTGATATGCCTTGGTCAGGGCAGGACTCAGGGTGGTGGGTGCCCCTGGGCTTGAGTTTGATTGAGGGGCCCCCTGTAGCCGAGAAGTGGGGGGGATTGTTGAGTGGGGGGGTGCCACATTCACAGTTGTTGAAACGGGGGGGGGGGGTTCCACCGATCCGAGTTGTTGAGCGAGGGGGGCTGATTGAAGCCGATCAAAGTTTTTCGAGAGGGGAGGGGCGCGCTGATTGGGGATCCTTTTACAATAAGGGTAATGAATCAAGCAGGGAATCCACAACCAGTCTCCCAGAACTCTCACCTCTATAGTAAATAAGGTATTCCTAAATCTCCCATTGCTCCTCTGCGTCCTCTCCAGCCGTGGCTGTTGTGGCTAATAGCTTCTGCTACTCCCGCGGGTTTCATGAGCCTCCGCTTACCTACATACACTCCAGCAAGGAGCACCAGAGCGGGGAGGGAAGAGGAGAAAGAAGCCTCCAATAGAGTAGTAAATTAGTAAAAACTTTGTTGTGTGCTAAATAGAGGTGGACTCTTACATAAGTGAATGTAAAATAAGCAAAGATCGCAAATCGCGGCGTTCTAAGCGCCGTCTTACTTCTCCTCTGGTCACTTCCGGTCTACGGTAGCCTCGCTTTCTCCCCTAGACCGGAAATCACCGGAGGAGAAGTAAGACCGCGCTTAGAACGCCGCAATTTGCGATCTTTTATTATTTTACATTCACTTATGTAAGAGTCCACCTCTGTTTAGCACACAACAACGTTTTTACTAATTTACTACTCTATTGGAGGCTTCTTTCTCCTCTTCCCTCCCCGCTCTGGTGCTCCTTGCTGGAGTGTATGGAATTAGGTAAGCGGGAGGCTCATGAAACCCGCGGGGGTAGCGGAAGCTATTAGCCACAACAGCCACGGCTGGAGAGGACGCAGAGGAGCAATGGGAGATTTAGGAATACCTTATTTACTATAGAGGTGAGAGTTCTGGGAGACTGATTGTGGATTCCCTGCTTGATTCATTACCCTTATTGTAAAAGGATCCCCAATGGAATGTTTTCCACCGTGTTCTCACATTTAGTCAGTCACCTGTCCCTAGGAGGGACATCCCCATTTTGGGACATTTTAGTGACTTTCTAGGACTATCCATCCATTTAATATATTTGCAATTTTTATTGTTTTTATTATTCATCCATCTTTTATTCACCTTTTATAGCACTTATTTGATACTGGTTTTAGATGTGTTTTTAGTGTATTTTTCTTTTGCGCAAGATCACTTTATATATAAATTGACCACATTTGTGTTAGGTGAACACTAAAGCCCTGTACACACGATCAGTCCATCCGATGAGAACGGACTGAAGGACCGTTGTCATAGGTTAACCCGATGAAGCTGACTGATGGTCTAAAGTGCCAACACACCATGGGTTCAAAAACCAATCAAATCCAACGCGGTGACGTAAAACACAACGACGTGCTGAGAAAAATGAAGTTCAATGCTTCCAAGCATGCGTCGACTTGATTCTGAGCATGTGCAGGTTTTTAACCGATGCTTTTGCATACTAACCGTCGGTTTTGACCTATCGGTTAGGCGGTTCAATTTTAAAGCAAGTTCTAAAATTTTGGACCGAAGGATAACTGACCGATGGGGCCCACACACCATCAGTTTGGACCGATGAAACGGTCCTTCAGTCTGTTTTCATCGGTTTTGACTGATCGTGTGTACGAGGCTTAACAGATTTTGCAGCTCTTGAGCACTTTATCACTCACATTCACTATTTACTCTTGAGTAGCGCGAAATATTTATACACACATTTTACCTTGCCAGTTGCACTTCTGGGTGCCTTTCAGATTTCCAGCTGCTGTGAGTTTTAACACAGAAAGGGTAAATCACAGAAAGGGTAATGCTGAAGGTATGGTTGCTGATATAATCTGCTGGGTGATCATTACATTGCTTTTGCTTTGCAAAGCTCCACATAGATCTCTGATCCTTGTTTTGTGTTCAGTAGAGTAGAGATCTCTGTGCAGGCCACATGAGTTCTTCACACCAAACTTGTCAAACCATGCTTTAATGGAGCTGGCTTTGTGTACAGGGACACTGTAATGCTGAAACAGAAATGGGTCCTTCCCCATCTCTTGTCACAAGGTTGGAAGCCCACTATTGGTTAAAATGTCTTTGCATACTGTACCATTAACAGTATTCTTCTATAGAAATACCATTTAGAGATGTACCCCCATAGTTTTGACAGTATAGGTAGAGGTGATGGTCTGGACTATTGCTCTTTGTTAATTAATTTATTTTATATTATTAAAATATCTTTAGAGATTTTTTTTTTTTTTCAATTACCTATTGTGTTTCTCCAGGAGCGGCCACCTTCTGATTTGTGGCAGAAGCTGGAGTGTTCTCGCACGTATAAAAATAACAACCAGCTAAGGGAATACCAGTTAGAGGGCATGAACTGGCTGCTCTTCAATTGGTACAACAGGTGAGATGAGATTTTTTTTTTTTGATTGGTGTAAATATTATGCTTGAATATAGACTGTTAACATGGAGCATGCAGCTTCTCTCAAGCTAAATGTATTTGCTTGTGTGTATCATTGAGTATACATTAAGCACACCAAACAATTGCTGAACTTCGTTTTAAACTCTACTCTAAATAAGCCGTTATTCTTTTGTACAGTAAGGTCGGGTTCACACTGCTCCGACATAGAATTCGGTCAACTTCCGATCCGACTTTGCCCAACGAATTCATGTATGACTTCCATAACCGGGATCCGACTTTGATCCGACAACACCAGGCCCTTTGAGTCTGGTCTAAATCTTAAAGGGGAATCCCATGCCACATTTAAAAAAAAATGTATGCATCTGGTCTGGTATGGATCTCAAAGGGGAAACCCCACGCCAAAAAAAGACATGGGGTCCCACCCAAAAAAAACCATACCAGACCGTTATCCGAGCATGCAGCCTGGAAAGGGGGGGCAAGGGGGGACCCCCCTCCTGGATCCTGTGCTTTGCAACCCCCCCAAAGGCACCTTGTCCTCATGTTGATGGGGACAAGGGCCTCTTCCCGACCACCCTGTGCGTAGGTTTTGAGGGGTTTGCGGGCAGGGAGCTTATTGCAATCTGGGGGCCAGATTCCAGCCCCCCACCCTATTTGAGTGAGTAGGGTACATTGTACTCATTCACCCAAAAAAGTGTCAAAAATAAATAAAACCAGTACACAGGTTTTTGACAAAGTCCTTTTATTAAAGTAGCTCCAATGTGTCTTCTCCCTCCGGTTCTCCTCTCTCCTCTGTCTAGTCTCCCGACGCTAGCTCCCGCTGTTGTGTTCGTTCCGGGGTGTGCCATTACTTGTATCACTATGGGGCGTGGCCAACTATATATATATATATATATATATATATATATATATATATATATATATATATATATATATATATATATATATATATATATATATATATAATTGATTTATTTATTATGTATATAAATAATATATTTTATTATTTTATTTATTTTATACGTTTTGGGTAAAGTGGATTGCTCTTTTACCCTGTCCTTAATACTTATGGGAAGATATCTCCCCACCGTGGCTCGGCTTTGAGCTGAACCGGTCCATCTCAAGTTTCTATAAATTGAGTAGGTTATACTGTATTTAAGCATATAAGCTCCGTTTTGTGTTGAAAATAACTGTGAAATCTAAAACTCTGATGGGTGTCACAAGATGTCCGTTTGCCCCCTTCTCACTCTATCATTACTGTGCAGGAGTGTGGGGTGTAGCAAGATGGCGGCGACGGAACGTCACTTCCGGAGCAATCTGTGATGGGGAGCGGAATGTGACACTACACAGGCAATAGGTGCTTAGTTGGCTCATTAACCACTTCCCGACCGCCTCATGTAGATATACGTCGGCAGAATGGCACGGACAGGCACATTAACGTACCTGTACGTGCCTGCCTAGACGTGGGTTGGGGGTCCGATCGGGACCCCCCCCCCCCCCCGCTACACGCGGCGGTCGGGTTCCCTCGGGGAGCGATCCGGGACGACGGCGCGGCTATTTGTTTCTAGCCGCTCCGTCGCGATCGCTCCCCGGAGCTGAAGAACGGGGAGAGCCGTATGTAAACACGGCTTCCCCGTGCTTCACTATGGCGCTGCATCGATCGAGTGATCCCCTTTATAGGGGAGACTCGATCGATGACGTCATTCCTACAGCCACACCCCCCTACAGTTGTAAACACACACTAAGTGTACACTAAATCCTACAGCGCCACCTGTGGTTAACTCCCAAACTGCAACTGTCATTTTCACAATAAAGAATGCAATTTAAATGCATTTTTTGCTGTGAAAATGACAATGGTCCCAAAAATGTGTCAAAATTGTCCGAAGTGTCCGCCATAATGTCGCAGTCACGAAAAAAATCGCTGATCGCCGCCATTAGTAGTAAAAAATAAATAAATTATAAAAATGCAATAAAACTATCCCCTATTTTGTAAACGCTATATATTTTGCGCAAACCAATCGATAAACGCTTATTACGATTTTTTTTTACCAAAAATAGGTAGAAGAATACGTATCGGCCTAAACTGAGGGGAAAAAAAAAATTATATATGTTTTTGGGGGATATTTATTATAGCAAAAAGTAAAAAATATTGAATTTTTTTCAAAATTGTCGCTCTATTTTTGTTTATAGCGCAAAAAATAAAAACCGCAGAGGTGATCAAATACCACCAAAAGAAAGCTCTATTTGTGGGGAAAAAAGGACGCCAATTTTGTTTGGGAGCCACGTCACACGACCGCGCAATTGTCTGTTAAAGCGACGCAGTCCCGAACTGTAAAAACACCTTGGGTCTTTAGGCTGCATATTGGTCCGGGGCTTAAGTGGTTAAATATTTTGTGTTTTTTTTGTTGTCTCACAAAGACATTTAGTCGAGTTCACACAGGTATTATGAAGCAGACCAGATACACTTTAATGAAATAGAAGTTTAAACAAAGGGGTCACACTTTTAAAGCACCCCTGTTGATACAGTAAAAAATAAATAAAAATTAACGTAACCTCTAAAGATAAGATATTTACTGTATTTATTGGCGTATAACACTGACTTTTTTACCCTGAAAATAGAGGGTAAACTGTGCCTGTGTGTTATATGCAGGGGGCTATGGAAAGTTTTTTTCCTGAAACTTCTCTTAAAGCTAGGTTGTGTGTTATACACCGATTAAATACGGCAATACTTGCCTTTCCAGCATAAGTTGAAAGCTTTGCCATCTTGAGCTACGGACACTGCTAGTATCCGACACTTCCGGGCCCGTCTGATACCTTGTCCCGGATGGGCATATTGTTTCCCCCAGCAGCCGCTACATGATTTCAGGACACAGGGACATAATCGCCATCAGGAGGAACCGCCACAACCGGTGAAGGAAGGACCAGGTATCCATTGCACCTTTTAAGTTTTGGAAACCAGCGGCAGCCATAGCTTTTTAAAAGTATGAAGATCACACTCAGGCTGCTGGGGGGGACAAGCAACCTGTAAAATAGATGTAGATTTCCATGTTGGGTTACGTTTTCTTTAGTATTTTGACAATTTAAAGTGTGAATAGTAATGACTGTTTTTTTTACCTTGTAGAAAAAACTGTATCCTGGCAGACGAGATGGGTCTTGGTAAAACCATCCAGTCGATCACTTTTCTCTCTGAGATTTGCTTCATGGGAATTCGCGGGCCTTTTCTGATCATTGCTCCACTGTCCACGATCACCAACTGGGAGCGAGAGTTTCGAACATGGACAGAGTTGAATGCTGTGGTTTACCATGGAAGTCAGATCAGTCGGCAGATGATCCACCAGTATGAGATGTGCTACAGGGATACCCAAGTGAGTCTGATTTCTAATTTGATGTACTGATGCTGCGGTCATGTAATGGAGTTTATTTCCTGCTGTAGGACTGTTTTGATGAAGTCAAAGATGTAAAGGAACTTGGAGCGTCATGTCCAGTACTTTTTTCCGAGCCTCTTCGTCATACTTATGGAGGCCAGTAGACTCCTTCGTGACTTTGATTTTTTGATCCACAACTTTCGATTTTTTTTTATTTATTTTTTTACTTTTCCGCTTCCACCCTCTGATCCTTATTGAGTAACCTTTACCATCTCCTATATTAATTAAATTATCTTTTTACCTAAAAAAATTTAAATTTGTTATAGCTTCAATTTGCACCAGTTATTTTAACATCCTCTAGCAGACCATATTTAGTGTTTTTTGTTCTGTATGCAGCTCATTCGGATCATGTTCTATTTTAGCTGCTTATAATGAATAAGGCACTGGGGATATTTAATTCAGCTCCGCAAGATTTACCCCCTTTATGACCAGGTAATTTTTTGCGATCCAGCACTGCATTAATTTAACTGACAATTGCGTGGTGGTGCGACCCTGTACCCAATCAAAATGTATGTCCTTTATTTTCCCACAAATAGAGCTTTCTTTTGATAGTGTTTAATCAACAAAAGACCGACCATTTTAAAGAAAAAAAATTATTGTTTACTTTTTGCTATAAAACCTATCCAATTAAAAAATGAAAAAAATCTAATTTCTTCATCAATTTAGGCCAATATGTATTCTGCTACAATTTTTTGGTAAAAAAAATCCCAATAAGCATTTATTCGTTGTTTTTTTTACTAGTAATGGCACGATCAACGACTTTTAGCAGGACTGCGATATTGCAGCAGACAGTCGGGACACTAACTGATACTTTTTGGGGACCATTCACACTAATACAGTGATCAGTGCTAAAATATGCACTGTCACTGTACTAATGACACTGGCTGGGAAGGGGTTAAACATCAGGGGTGATGAACGGGTTAACTGTATGCCTAACGTGTTTTCTCACTGTGTGGGAGGTGTTTTTACTAGAGGACGGCATTGATCCATGTTTCTGCTTTGCAGGAACACAGGCTAAATGCATTTCTTACTGCCAGAACGGCAATCTGCCTTGTTTACATAGGCAGACCACTGTTCTGGCTCTCTGCCTAATGATCGGCGGGTGCCGGCAGACATTGACTTCTTGCTTATTGTAGGACACAACAGACTTCTGTCTCATTAGCCTCTTCGAGAAATGTTATACACATTCTGGCTTATTCACCTGCTCTCTACAGCCCCATACACACTATTAGATTTTATGCAGATTTTTTTCTTCAGATTTACCAAAACCATGTAATGCAAGGGCCTGCCTGAATGCACACAAATTGAATCTCTTAAGGTTTGACCTCCATATTTTATGGTTTTGGTAAAACTGAAGACAAAAATCTGCAGAAAATCTAATAGTGTGTATGGGGTCTTACTAACATGCTAGGCTTTTTACTGAGCATCCACGTTTCCTGTTGGTTTGTCATGACTAAGATTTTGAGAGGGTCATCCCTGCCAGAGTTCCCAATTCATTTTAAGTGGATCTAAGGGCATGATTATCTTTGGGTTTTCCTATGGGTTTTGTGGCTAAAGCTGGCCATACATGGATCGAAAATTCAGATGGTTCAGCAGGGGCCAGACAAATTTCTATCCATGCATGGGCAGGTTGGGTGTACAGAATTTGATCTACCAATCAACTTCTATACAAGCACCCTGTTGCATTTATTCTGTTCAATCAGCGTTACCAGCTATAGCCAGCAGCGCTGATCAGTGTGTTCTAAGGAAGTCTCCCCGCTGTCAGAATACAATAGCACAGCGGGAGGATTTCCCCATCCACCTAGTATGTGTGGACGGGAGAATCAAGTCATTTTGTTCAACACACTAGTTGGACTATCAATGAGTCATCTATGGCCAGCCTTAGAATTAGAAGTTGCAGCAGGTCAATCAATAACTGAATTTAGGTATACAGTACTGCATCACTCGGCCCCGCCCCCCCGGTGCACCGCGTCATCGGATGTGATTGACAGCAGCGCCAGCCAATGGCTGCGCTGCTATCAATCCGTCCAGCCTAGCCAATCAACGGCCAGGCTGGGAACCGAAGAGGATCACGGGGACGCGCGTGGGGCTTTCGAGGGGTGAGGTAAGTAAAACGGGGGTTCGGGGGGGGGGGCGGTACCGTCGGATGTTTTTTCACCTTAATGCATAGGGTGCATTAAGGTGAAAAAACATTTACCTTTACAACCCCTTTAAAGCGGAGTTGCAATCTGGGGAAAAAATAAAATAAAAGTCAGCAGCTACAAATTATTTTATAAGGACACTTGCCTGAGTGTCCAGGGAGCCCGCGATGTTGGCACCCCGGAGCCGATTTGGCCTTCGGCTCTGGGTGCAGGTGCCGGCATCTTCACGAAGGGATAAAGGAAGTGAAGCCTTTTGACTTCAAAGCTTGTTTCCTACTTGCCATGTGCGAGTTGCACTGCGCTTTCTAAATGGTCCCACTGTCTTCTGGGATTTGTGAAGGCAGCGGGGGGGGGGGGGGAGGCTGGAAATTACCTTTCGGCCAAGATGGAAATTGTAATGTCAGCTAATATTCAGACGACATCCATTGACAAAAAGCTTAAGGCGGAGTCACGCATACGCACGCTACGTCATTTCCGGGTTGTGAGGAGATCCGGTGGAACGCAGCTGGGACGCACACTGCCTATCCCGACCTCCGACACGCTTACTTAACCCACTTTTTTTAGTGTATGCTTTGGGGTTATTACCAGCTGTTATCTATGTTTTGATGCTGGGAGACCCCTTGTTTTTTAATAAACACCTTGGTACTACACTATTGGGCCCTTGTCTCTTCCTATGAGGATTCACTGTTGAGGAATTGCTACCATCATAGCAGCTTCGCTCAGGACTTGGGAACACAGGATGTCATCTAGCGGGAAGGCTGGAGGTCAGGTGGCCGGCGCTCAAGTTCTGGCCATCTCTGAATAGACCAGCGGCAGCTGGCAACAATAACATACATTCATGCAATGCATGAATGTATGTTATTAGACCTGGAAGTGGGAGCAGATTCCTGGTTTTGACAGGTATCCACTCCCCACCCTCCCCCCAAAAAGTTGCCAAATGTGGCAGCAGAGAGGGGAAGGAAGCAAACAAGTGGAGCTTCCCCTTTTTGGTGGAGCTCGGCCTTAAGCAACTTGGCCAGTGATCAGAGCTCTACCACCCCACATAATATTGAGTTTCAAGCAAACTTACCTTTTTAAATAACACGTAGGTACAGTTCAAGCATATTTTTGATTTGTAGTTGTGCATATCAATTGTTTCTTTTATTTTAACTAACTGTACAGTTTTCATTCATTAATAGGGAGTGCCAGTTCCGACAATCTTCAAGTTCCACGTGGTCATCACAACTTTTGAAATGATTCTGACTGACTGTCCAGAGCTGAAAAAAATCAGGTGGAGTTGTGTTATCATTGACGAGGCCCATCGGCTGAAGAACAGGAACTGCAAGCTCCTTGAAGGCCTGAAACTTATGGCACTGGTGAGTAAAGGAAGCATGGGTGGGGGGGTTACAGAATAGGCCACACTGATTTACATTTTGAAGTGTCTTGAAAATAACTTAAATCATGTGGGTGCTGTGCCATTGATAAGTGTGCAGGACAAGGGGGGGGTTTCCCATGTACAATCATCTTGCAAAGATTCATTCAGTTGCCAGTTCTCGGCTCACATTCACTGAATCTGAACTGCAGTTTAGACCTGTGCTGACAGGCACAGTAGAGTTGCTCACACTGTAATTGCATAGTTAGGTTGAAAAAAGACCCAAGTCCATCTAGTTCAAAAAAAAAAAAAAAAAATAGTAATGTAATCCCATATACACAATCCTTCACCCACAGTTGATCCAGAGGAAGGAAAAAAAAAAAAAAAAAAAACAGCAAAGCATTCTCCGATTTGCTACAGCAGGGAAAAAAATCCTTCCTGATCCCCCAAGAGGCAATTGGATTTTCCCTGGATCAACTTTACCTATAAATGTTAGTACCCAGTGATATTATGTACATTTAGGAACGAATCCAGGCCTTTCCTAAAGCAATCTACTGAGCTGGCCAGAACCACCTCTGGAGGGAGTCTATTCAACATTTTTACAGCTCTTACTGTGAACAGACCTTCCGTATTTGGAGGTGAAATCTCTTTTTCTCTAGACGTAAGGAGTGCCCCCTTGTCCTCAGGGTTGACCGTAAAGTGAATAACTCAACACCAAGTTCACTATATGGACCCCTTATATATGTGTACACGTTGATCGTATCCCCCCTTATTCTCCTCTTCTCAAGAGTGAATAAATTCAGTTCTTCTAATCTTTCCTCATAGCTGAGCTCCTCCATGCCTCTTACCGGTATCAGTTTGGTTGTCCTTCTCTGCACTTTCTCCAGTTCCCTGATATCCTTTTTGAGAACTGGTGCCCAAAACTGAACTGCATATTCCAGATGAGGTCTTACTAATGATTTGTACAGGGGCAAAATTCTCTCTCTCTCTTGAGTCCATACCTCTCTTAATACAAGAAAGGACTTTGCTCGCTTTGGAAACCGCAGCTTGGCATTGCATGTTATTATTGAGTTTATGATCAACTAAAACCCCCAGATCCTTCTCCACTATGAATCTCCCCAGTTGTACTCCCCCTAGTATGTATGATGCATGCATATTCTTATTCCCTAAGTGCATAACTTTACATTTATCAACATTAAACCTCATTTCACCAGTAATTTGATTTCTGGTCACAGACTAATCTCGGGCTCCGTCATTCTTTTTCAGTATTTTGTATTGTATAACACAATTCCAGCCTTTTCTGTTATTTTTTCAGTTGGAAAGCAATGTTTAAAGGGACACTGTCACTTTGATCATTATGGCTTTGATTGGTGGTGTATTGATTTGAATTTCTTTCCTAAAATTGTATTGTTGCAGTAAGTGCATGTTTTCTTCCTTTTCCTAACTTTAGGAACACAAGGTACTTCTTACTGGAACACCTCTACAGAACTCGGTAGAGGAGTTGTTCAGCCTGCTCAACTTCTTGGAACCAAATCAGTTTCCTTCTGAAAGCACTTTTTTGGAGGAGTTTGGAGATCTTAAAACGGAAGAACAAGTAAGAAGTTCTCTCTGTAAGACTGTAGTGTAACAATCAGAAAAAGGAGTTTGTTCTGTATTGATTGTATCATCCTGACTTTGTACAGTTCTCAGGGGAAATTCTTCGAAACTGGTTGGATATTGGTTGTGGTCAAATCGCCAATGTGACATGTCTCCCACAGGGGACACCCTCACCAAAGTACTATTTCACTTCACATAATGAATCAAACTTGAGGACAGGTTCACTTAGGGCTGAGGAGTTTTTCAAGCATTTTGCATTGAAAAAAACACCTGAAATGCTTCCCTTCAAAATCAATGAATGTGTTCACTCTGGGGTGGTGCGCTTCCGTTGTGGTGAAAAAAATCCTGTTTGCAGCATCTTTGGTACATGTTTGGGGAGTTCAAAATCTGCACTAAAAACGCACCTTCCCATTGAAGGTAATGGAAACCGCGTTTAAATCGGGCCCGCTATGTGTTTTTGGTGCGTTTTTTTTAAATTTTTTTGTCGCATTTCCTTGAAAAACCACACTGCAAATGCGGCAAAATTTTTTTTTTGCAGCGCCCTAACATTGTTCTCTGTATCTTTGTTCGGAGATCAATTGACAGGTGGTGAGGAGGCGTTGTATTGCCTCCTCACTGCCTGCTTTAACCCCTTGAACCCCACTCTAATGCACTGCAACTGCATGCAAAAATGTATGTGGCTAAATTGTATTGAGCAGGTCCCTCTGATTCCTCCTGTATTGATAAGGGACTACTTGGCAACCAGCAAATGTTGAGACAATGAGCAATACGGTGGGACTTCTAGTGTCTATAATGCAGTGTGTGTAATGTACTATATAGTGTAAGACACAAAATCCGGGCACCCGATCGCAATTGTGACTCGAATTAGCGACCTGGCGCCTGGGCAAGGAAGCTTAGGCCTGTAGAAGGCCACAAAGCCGCGGCCTCAATGAGGTGGGGGCGCATGGAGACGCAGGATACCCCATCCTGTGTCTTCGTGCGCTCCCCAGCCACGCGATTGCGTGGGGCCGCGCCGGCCGGTAATTGAGGCCGCAGCTTTGCGGCCTTCTGCAGGCCAATGCTTCCTTCTGTAATCTAGCGCCATCTTGTGGTGGCCATTGGCATGACAAGTAAACCAGCAATTCTAATGGAGCTTCCCCAGTGTTTTCACAGTTGGGAAAAAAATACCCTTTTTTTAATTATAAAAATAAGACAACCGTAAAGTTAGCCCAATTTTTTTTTTTATATTGTGAAAGATAATGTTACGCCGAGTAAATTGATACCCAACATGTCACACTTCAAAATTGCGTCCGCTCGTGGAATGGCGACAAACTTTTACCCTTCAAAATCTCCATAGGCGACGTTTAAAAAATTCTACAGGTTGCTTTCTTTTGAGTTACAGAGGAGGTCTAGGGCTAGAATTATTGCTCTCGCTCTACCAGTCGTAGTGATACCTCACATGTGTGGTTTGAACACCGTTTACATATGCGGGCGCTACTCACGTATGCGTTCGCTTCTGCGCACAAGCTCAGCGGGACGGGGCGCGTTTTCTGGCTCATAACTTTTTTAGCTGGCTCCTAGATTCCAAGCAAATTTGTCAAACCCTGGTGTAAGAGTATGTGATGTACAATATAGTTTATATAGTGCAGGAGTGTGCAATGTACAATATTGTGTATGTAATGCAGGATGACATCAGGGCTTCCTAAACCCTGCCTTAGAGCCTACATATAAATGTTCACCATCAAAAAGACCATGAAAAAAAAATTACAAACAAGGATACAAACAACTGGGCTTAACTCAACCTTTAAATACAGCAAATAATTTTATTTTTAAATGTATCAAAAAACAGATCAAATTAAATATATAAATTCAAGCTACAATAAATAAGACCTTCACCCACAAAAAATTGACAACGTTGCCTAACCTCACTCCCGATAATGTCTGGCCCTCATTCAGCCAATGTAAATCTCAATGTCTAGACTGTCAATAATGACATATTAAATATCATGACTCTAAATCTCCACTGATTAGCTGCACAGACATATTCTTCCACATTCACCAAGAATGAGTTTAGCAGCAATCCATCAATGTAATGTACATATTAACCCAGCACTGGGCATATATAGAGCTGCTCTCATTGAACTGTACATGGTTTGTGGAAAAGGTAATTTGTGAATGCCAAGGCCCAGTTCACACTTGTGCGAGTTGATAACGAATGTGATGCGTTTAAAAAAAAACTAGATTTGCATGTCATCCAAAAAGTCATTGTTTTCCATGACGGTCGTTCACATCTATGCTTTGCGATTCCTCTACGAATGCGATGCGATAATAAAAAGGGTCTTGTGCGAGTTTACAGCTTTGCGTTGCGGATTTAGTCTCCATTTAGATCCGAACGGGTCACCATATGCGGATCGGCACACCACGTGATCCACGGAGCTCCGCTGCTGCCCTCGGCCATAGGAAAGGCCACGGCTTTGGCCTAGCTCATGGTGGCAGCCTAGGTGAGCCTAGAGCGGCGTGCTGACGTCATCACCCGACCTCAACTGCTGTATTTCTTTTTTTTGGTTTATAGCACAAAAAAAAAAAAAAACATTGCAGTGGTGATCAAATACCACCAAAAGAAAGCTCTATTTGTAGGGAAAAAATGGCCATCCTGAGACATCTCTTACAGGTGATCAGCCTTTGTAAGGGCATCTTGCAGCAAGTCTCTTTATTGGCATTCTGGTTTAATTTGAGAAGGCTTAAGTAATCACGTGCTGTTTGTTTTATTGTGCCCTTGTGCCTCCCATTTCTACAATTACAGTAAAACCTTTGTATTGCAAAGCTGTGAAGTCTTTTAACTAATCACTACTTCATAAGCAGAACAGTTTACAGTTTTACAAGTTAATTAAAACAGTTGGGGGTCCAGAAAATGGATGAATATATTTTGTAGTCATCATTTTCTCAAACTCTAATAGTAAAAATTGCCCATTGCTCTAGATTAAACATTGATTAGGACCAAGAACAATTCTCAGCACGCTTAAGCTTACGGGACAGTTTTCTTTAATTATAAATAAAGCAAAGATCTTTGTTACTGTGGATTTTAGTGTAACGGAGGTTCTAATTGGGTAATTGCAGCTATTATATTTTAACTGAAGATAATAAGCCTACAGAATGGTTGGTACGTTCTGTCACTTGATATTATGAAACAATACCCCCATGGTGAATGGGATTTTAAGGGCAACTACTATATCTAATAAGGTTGTATAACATCGTATATTTATTAATACATGTTAAAATTCCATCGCTGGTATCACAACAGTAAAAGTTAAAGCTATATGGCTAACGTTGCATATTGGTTAGGTTTATGACACACTGTTGTTTCATAATCCTAACCAATATGTAACCTCAGCCTTCTAGTTTTGCTAACTTTTAACATGTATTAATAGCAGTGGCGGCTGGTGCTCCAAATTTTTGGGGGGGCGCAAACGAAGAAAAAAAAAAATTGCAGCCTCACTGTACCTATCAATTGTCACCACTGTGCCATGCCATCAAATGCAGTCACTGTGCCATCAAAACGCAACCACTGTGCCATCAAAACGCAGCCACTGTGCCCCCAATTGTTGCCACTGTGCCCCCAATTGTTGCCACTGTGCCCCCAATTGTCGCCACTGTGCCCCCAATTGTCGCCACTGTGCCCCCTGGTACGTCCCGAGGATGAGCTTCAGGAAGCCGACTACAGCCTCAGGGCTGTACTCGGACAGCCTATCAGGGTCGCTGCCGCTATTCAGCTGACCGGCGCTCAACATCTGGCCAGCTAAATAGTGGGCGGCAGCGGCGAAAATATACAGATTCATACAGTGTATGAATCTGTATATTTTACTGGCTGTGAGCGAGCCAGAGGGGGCGGCGCTCCTGCGTCCCTATGGACGCACCGCCACTGATTAATAGATCTGTGATTTTATACAACCTTATTGGATATAGTAGTTGCCCTTAATACCCATTCACCTTGGGGATATTGTTTCATTACAAATCAGAATGTTGACACACTATGGTTTTTCTATGGTGGACCTTTTGCTATTTCATATTAGAACTATATTGTTTCTTGGCACACTTTTTTTTTTTTTTTTTGTATCCTTCATGTTGATTATCAAATACTAGAATTATCGTGGGGGCTACATGGTCTATATTCCTCTTTTTAAGGGGGACCTGTTATCTGATAACATCCCTCAACCTAAACTACCCTGGTTTACTCCTTAAAGGTGAAAGTTTTCGCCTTAATGCATTCTATACATTAAGGTGAAAAAAATTACGAGAATACCGGTATCACCAGCCCCCCCCCCCCCCCCATTTACTTACCTGACCCCTCGAAAGTCCTGCGCCGTGAACGCGCTGTTTTCTTAGCCGACTTTCCGGCTCATTCATTGGTCGATTGAAGCAGCGCAGCCATTGGCTCATGCTGCTGTCAATCACAACCAATGACGCGGTGTGCTGGGGCCGAGTGATACAGTCGGCGGCTATGGGCATCTGCTGTATCACGAGAGCGCACCCGCAAGGACTCCACACCATGCAAGCTCTCTCGCATGAATGTGTGAAGTTCTTGCAGGGAGGACCAGAGACAGCCGCTGAGGGACCCCAGAAGACATGGATCAGGGCCACACTGTGCAAAACGAGCTGCACAGTGGAGGCAAGTATAACATGTTTGTTATTTTTAAAAAATAAAAAAAATTCCCTTACAAACCCTTTAATGGTAAGAGTCTTTAACACGTCTGAACAAATTGCCTCTTTGGGATCCTTCTGGGGCTGGTTACACTACCAAATCTTGAGATATTGGTTATATGATCACAGCCGAATAGGAGGATCAGTGTTTAGGAAGAGATGGCGTTTGGCTGGATATGCCTGTATATCAGTTCCCTCGTGCACTTTAGCGTATACTGCTCACCTAATGCCTTGGCATTTGGTGACCAGACCAGTTCTGGAAGTACCCTGGGGACACTGTCATTTTTCCCATTAAGGAAGATACGCATCAAAACGCATCATTCCCCGGCCCCCTCTTCTTTCCCCTTAACTCATAGATTCTCATCTCTTCAATGATTCCTGTGTATCTCATTCCTCTGTTGCTTCAACGGGCCGAGGATTTGAAATCCCTGTTGCTTGATCTCCTAAACATACCTCGTAAAGGTACATATAGGAGGCATTCTAATTGGTCGGCGCCCTCACTTGGACAGCACCAATCAATCAGAACTTGCCTAGCCCATCTTGTCAGTTGGGGGTGAAGAAAAGAGAAAAAGCCAGGGGGTTTCAAATCCCCGGACTGGTTAAGTGGCGACCTGATGTCTCCTAGTGGGTGATGGCCGGCCTCTGGTACAGCGAGACCGGGGGGATGGGAAGGAGGTCCAATGTAAGTTCACATTACAGATTTTCTGTAAAGGTGAACTTGGGCTTTAAATGAAGTGCTGGAACCTAGCAATTTAGGTTATGCTTTAAATTTTTGATCATGCTATCATTGGACTGTAGGTCTGCTTAAAGGCACTTTTTATTAAGAAGGTCTTTTACTATTATAGTGGTTAATTGTACGGTATCTCCTCAGGTAAAGAAGCTGCAGTCGATTCTGAAGCCGATGATGTTGAGAAGGTTAAAGGATGATGTGGAAAAGAACCTGGCACCTAAGCAAGAAACCATCATTGAGGTGGAACTGACCAATATTCAGAAGAAATATTACCGAGCCATTCTGGAGAAGAACTTTACATTCCTGGCCAAAGGGGCCAACCAGCATAACATGCCCAATCTAATTAACACCATGATGGAGCTCCGAAAGTGCTGCAATCATCCATACCTCATCAACGGTGAGTGTAGCCTACAGACCACTTGTGTCACTTGGTGTTTTTTTTTTTTTTCTATTCAGCTATCATGGCCACTTAATCGTTTTGTAGCGTTGACTTCTTTCGAAAAAAAAAAAAGAATGAGCAGGTTACTAAGGGCAAATGTTTGTCAGAGAAATATAGTTACATTCACAAACTTTAATTTTGTTTTTCATCCATGGAGGGTGTGGAGACGCGACCCTGTGTCACAGGTGCATGTGAGCAATGTATATCTGATTTTGGCAGGAATATTGATTGCACATCTGTGGGCTGGGTTTATATTTCTCTCAGGAAGACAGCTCAGGGCTCACACTTTGGAACAGTGCCACCCTACAGGCAGGTGGCCTGGTGTAGGAGTCTTGAGGACTTTCAGGTGGAGATGGCTCCAAGAGAGGTGGCAGTCTGAGCGTGTATGTCTCCAGGAGGCAGACGTGGTCCGCGATCAAGCAGCACAAAGCTGAGCGAGTAAGCTCCCAGGAGGGAGTTTTTGACTAAGTAACAGTGAGTGAGCCAGGAGGCTTAAATTTCTGTTATACAATGATGGTGAAACCCCCCTGCGAGATTTTCTGTGATGTTTGTTTCATTTAAATAAAATGCAAGTAGTGTTTAATGCAGAGGGCCTTCAAGGGACATCATAAGGTTCCTCATAATATTAAGATTGCTACTGCTGGCAGAACGCATCTTCATCAGTAGAAAATTAACCTCTTCTTGTGTCCCTCCAAGTTACTCCTGGCCCCTACCTTCTATCGAGTGCCCCCTCAGCCAGCAGCTCTCTATGGGGGCACCTGAGCTGAGTCAGAGCTCTGTGTATCCATTCAGACATGGAGCTTTGACCTGCCCCCCCCCCTCTCCTCTGATTGGCTGACTGACTTTGACAGTCATGGGAGCCAATGGTAGCGCTGCTGTGTCTCAGCCAATCAGGAGCAGTGTACTGGATGGCTTAAATACTCGTGGGCATCACTGGAGAGAGATGGGGCTCAGGTAAGTAATTAGTGGGGTGCTGGAAGGGCTGCTACACAAATGCATAAAATTCATTAAAGAGGGAGTTCACCCTAAAAATAATTTTTAACCTTAGATTGATGCTCATTTTGTCTAGGGGAATCTGCTAGTTTTTTTTAAATCGAAGCTGTACTTACCGTTTTAGAGAGCGATCTTCTCCGCCGCTTCCGGGTATGGGTCTTCGGAACTGGGCGTTCCTATTTTGATTGTCAGTCTTCCGACTGGCTTCCGACGGTCGCATCCATCGCGTCACGAGTAGCCGAACGTCGGTGCGGCTCTATACGGCGCCTGCGCAACGACGTTCGGCTGCTTTCGGAAAATCGTGACGCGATAGATGCGACCGTCGGAAGCTTGTCGGAAGACTGTCAATCAAAATAGGAATGCCCAGTCCCGCAGCCCATACCCAGAAGCGGCGGAGAAGATCGCTCTCTAAAACGGTAAGTACAGCTTTGATTTAAAAAAAAACACCCGATTCCCCCTGACAAAACGAGCCTCAATCTAATGTTAAAAATTCATATTTCCGGGTGAACCTCCACTTTCGGATTAAAAACTTTCTGTCTTTACAACCCCTTTAAAGCTATTTTGTGCAGAGCCCTTCTAAACCTCTTGTTTTTATTGTATTGTACCTGTACTGTCTCTCTTTAATAGTGTAAAAATCTGTGTAACCTGTTGGGGCTAAATAAATCCTATATAATAATATGTCATTCTTAAGTCTGCCAAAACCTCAGAAAAGTTGTTTTGTGTGTGAAGGTGCACCTATATTTTTCAGAGGAGGGGGACAATGTGCATTTTAAATACTAGGAATGTAGGAGAGGGCAACCCAGGGCTACAAACGCGTTTTGCTTCCTTCCCTTCTTCCAGATTCTTAAAGGCAGGAATGATTCCTATAATGCTAAAAGCTAAGAAACCTACTTCTTGCAATGTCTGGCATCAGATGTGAAAAGCATACTTGTCTTAAAGTGGTAGTTAAAGCGGAGTTCCACCCTATTTTACAACTTCTTTGCATTCGTTTTTACACTGCCCCCTTAAATATATTTGGGATGTTTTTTTTTTTTGTCTTTTAAAAACTCTCGTTTTTATCCGTGAGTCTCTTATTCCCCCGCCGCGGCGGAATGACCCCCCCCCCCCCCCCCGCCGCATCCAGCGCTGCTATGCCTCCTGGGATATGTGTTTCATCAATCCCAGGAGGCTGGCCTCAACATCGCAGCCGTGGATGAACATCTCGGGGGGCGGGAGGGAGGGAGGGCAGTGCCGCCCATAGAGGTGGTGTCCTTCCTCTTCTCCCTCTCCAACTCCTTCCCCGTCCTAGCTCCTCCACCCGTCCTAGCACCGCCCCCGTCCTAGCACCGCCCCCGTCCTCCTCCCTCCACCACCCGCCCCCCCGCCGTCTGTCTCCGGTGCACGGAGATACAGATCATCAGACAGACAGAGCGGATCTCACTCTGTCTGATAGATCTGTATGTGAGAGCACCGAATGTAGTACAGCCCCGCCTCCCTGTACATAGAAACATCGCTCTGCACTGTGTGTTACAATTCTAGTGCAGGGAGGCGGGGCTGTACTACGATCAGTGTACTCACATACAGATCTATCAGAGATCCGCTCTGTATGCCTGATCATCTGTACCTCCCCCCACTCTGCACATAATGTTGTCACCGCACTGATGTCACCGCACTGATGTCACCGCACTGATGTCACCGCACTGATGTCACCGCACTGATGTCACCGCACTGATGTCACCGCACTGATGTCACCGCACCGATGTCACCGCACTGATGTCACCGCACTAACAAAATGAATTTATTGACAGTGCACATGTCTGGTATATGTATACACACCACATATATAACAAGAGATATATATATATATATATATATATATATCATCTTGTTATGTAGATATATCTGCACAGGAACAAATTATTTCGTATATTTACTGGTTCCTGGAAGGAGGAGGGGAGGTTTGCATAGATAAGAGGCGGTAACTTCCTCTGACACTCCCGTTGCTATTGAAACCTGATCTGAAACCTATTACACTGCTTGTACAGCACTGAGCATGTGCGAGGCTGAAATCCAGGAAGTCATACAGTCTGGCTTCATGATGCCCACACTTAAGATGGCCCCAGTCAATTTCTGTTTTATAAAGTGTCTAAATGCTGTAACAACCTAACAAAACAGACCTTAGTTTACAGACTAACTGTAGTAGAATACATTAAGCTTGTGTATTACAGGGGTTTTCATATTTAAAAAAAAAAAATTTTTTAATTTGTGGCCGGAACTCCGCTTTAAGTCTTTACTACCACTTTTACCTACAGGTAAGCCTATAATAAGGCTTACCTGTAGGTATAAAGAATATCTCTTAAACCTGTACGGTTTGGGAGATATTCCCCTCGCAATGTGCCCCTGATTGTAGCGGCGCATGCGCAGCGGGGATCCTCGGCTAAAGGGCCGGCAGTCGCCGGACCTTGACAGAATAAAATCTCCCACGCGCATGTGCGGGAGTGACGACATTGCCGCTCCAGTCAATCACAGCGCTGGGGCGGCGATACCTGGGAAAAAACACGCCAAGGCAAGATGACATCTCGCTCGGCGTGGACCAGGTAAGTTCTCTACACCTCGTTTTAAGGCAAGTATACTAGCTCATTATGGCTTTTGCCTTAC
This sequence comes from Rana temporaria, assembly GCF_905171775.1. NCBI lineage: Eukaryota > Metazoa > Chordata > Amphibia > Anura > Ranidae > Rana > Rana temporaria. The sequence continues at coordinate 115,769,825 of NC_053500.1, read as the reverse complement.
AGGTGTAAAAAAAAGAAATTGCGGGTATACAACCGATTTAATGTTTTCTACCTGGAGCCTCAAAACTGTTTCTCTGAATGATGAATCCTCTTCTCCCTGCAGCTAGGTCTAGATTAGTACCTTGCTCTCATCCACTGCTTCTTTAGAAAGACCAATTTTCATTTTTTTATTACAAATGGATCCCTTACGGGTGTGCTGGCTTCACATGTCACCATTTTTAGGTGGCTAACTCAGACCATGATCCAGCCTATGGTTTTAATGTTAATGTTCTTGCAATAATGTGTCTCGGGTTGCACAAAAATATTTCTTGACTAATAAAAACTGCTCACTCAGCGCCTTCTGCTTCGTCTCTGATGTATAGTGCCGTTCTGTTGGAAATGTTAGGTAATGGAAGCTGCGGCTCGCCAGTTTTTTTTTTTTTTTTTTACAACAAACTCCTTGCTTTTGGCTCAGAATTAGGCAATGATATTCTGCAACAATGAATCAAAAACCCCTGGACATGCATGCATCCAATCGGTTACTGGGTTTTTGGATAGAAGGGAATGTTGATCCCTTTTTGTTTGTTTTTTTCCCCCATATTTTTGATGAATTGATTGCAGGGATTTGTAAATTATCCACTAGAGGCAAAGTAGATTGGCCACAAACCTCAATTTACCTACCTTCCTGTCTAATAACGGTAAACTGATAGGTAATTGGCCACCCGGAAAATGCATTGGGTCTGCTGAGAAATAGACTTTTATTGGGAGACAGATCAGTAAAACTCAACCACTGTGACGTGTTTTCAAGAATAATTGCAAGAGCAACTGTTTTTTGAGGTGACCTGTTTCAATGATGACATTTCTTTTGAAAAGCTTTGGCAAGAACAGTTGCATTTGATTTACTACCACTAGATAATCCTTGGCTAGGATCACGGAAAACCTTCATAGGCAGCGTGACATGAATTGTCAAGATGAGATTTGCTTTGTTTATAAGCACATTAATCCTTTAATGTTTCACTTATGGTGAGAACACACAGCCTGATTCAGTGGCCCAGTGTGATGATCAGGTGAGAAACCACTTGGCATCTCTGCAATAGGGTGATCTACGATTCTTGCCTATTTTTTTTTTTTGTTGATTAATTTTTTCAAAGAAATGGGAAGGAAGGGGATATTTTTGTGTAATCCTGTTAATTATGCTGATCACATTACAAGCAAGTTTGAGGATGAGCAGACGTCTCACTGCCATCAATTCTAACGGAGACATCTAATCATTTTTAACGTAATCTGCTAAGTGTCTCTGACCTCACTAGTGAAATTAACCACTAGATTTGTGTTGAAATGTGTATCATCAATAATGAGTGTCTGCAGACAAAAGTAAAGCATGGTGGATGTTCGTTGCAAGTTTGGTGCTGCATTTATGCAAATGGTGTTGGACATTTAGTCAGGATCGGTGGTGTCGTTGGTGCTGGGAAGTGCGGGCGAGTGCTTGTCCATTGCGCGGGGAGTCCTGGGGGTGGTGGTTTTGCATTGTTGAGTCTGTCTGGGGTTGCGCGGAGAGATTTGGAGCGGCCTTCATCCAGGTTGGTTCTCCGGGATGTGTGGGGAAACCTGCCTGTCAGTTTGCTTCAAAAACTGTGTGCAAGTGTATCTAGAAGAATTGATCCTGTTTTGAAGGCAAAGGATTGTCACACCAAATAAATATAATGGAGTTTTAGTATGTATCTAAAGACAGGGTTTGACAAATTTGCTTGGAATCTAGGAGCCAGCTAAAAAAGTTAGGAGCCAGAAATTGCGCCCCATCCCGACGAGCTTGCGTGCAGAAGCGAACACATACGTGAGCAGCGCCTGCATATGTAAACTGCATTCAAACCACACACGTGAGGTATCGCCGCTATTGGTAGAGCGAGAGCAATAATTCTAGCCCTAGACCTCCTCTGTAACTGAAAACATGCAACCTGTAGAATTTTTTAAACGTCGTCTATGGAGATTTAAAGGGTAAAAGTTTGTCGCCATTCCACGAGCGGACATAATTTTGAAGCGTGACATGTTGGGTATCAATTTACTCGGCGTGACAGAAAGTATTGCAACGATCGCCATTTTATTCTCTAGGGTGTTGGGATAAAAAATATATATAATGTTTGGGGGTTCTAATTAGAGGGAAGAAGATGGCAGTGAAAATAGTGAAAAATGACATTAGAATTGCTGTTTAACTTGTAATGCTTAACTTGTAATACCAACGGCCACCACCAGATGGCACCAGCTTACACATCTGGTGGTAATAACTTGTAATACCAACGGCTCACCACCAGATAGTGGCAGCTCACAAAAAAAAAAATATATATATATATATATATATATATATATATATATATATATATATATATATATATATTTTGCCCCCCTTCCAAGCCAAGTCGCCAGGACCCTATTTCTAGTCGCCATGGCGACCTGGCGCCCGGGATTTGTCGAGCCCTGTCTAAAGAGATCCTATCGATGATGATGTCTGCACACCTCCCAGACATTTATTCTTATCCAGCCACACTCCCTTGATGTCTCCTTGCACGGCCAGAACCTGAGTAGTCAATCAGGCCCGAAAAATGCCACGCTGAGGGGTGCCATGGCATTATGTCCCAACTCCAACAGCGGAGCTTAGGCAAGCCCTAGATTTATAGACTTTCTTTCCTTCCACCGTGGGTGAATTGAAAGAAAATTGCTTGATTCCCCCATCAAAACAGTCAGTGTTGATGGGGGAATGCCTCCAGCAGCACTATTGTATTCTGCTGGGGAGAGGGCTGGGATGCGGGGAGCCTTCCCAGCCAGCAGAATGCAATGACTATTTCTACCAGCTGTAGCCACCAGCAGTAATCGCATCCAGAAAAATTGGACAGGCCGTTTGTTCCCTAGTTGACTGATGAATCGACTTTGGTAGAATCAGCCTGTATGGCTGGCATTGGACCAACAGGGATACTGTAGCAGACAGGTGGTGGGGGAGTGTGACTGCATAATTATATATTTCTGGGGGGAGCGATTTACAGATACTGGCCCAGATTCACGTACGACTTGCGCCGACGTATCTTCTGATACGCCGCGTAAGTTCTGGGATGCGCCGTCGTATCTGTGCGCCTAATTCTCAATACAAGATACGCCTGAATTTTGGCTTGATCCGACTGACGCAAGTCTCCTACGCCGTCGTATCATGGGCGCATATTTATGCTGGCCGCAAGGGGCGCTTCCATTGATTTACGCGGCAAATATGCAAATTACCGAGATACGCCGATTCACGAACGTACTTGCGCCCGGCACAGTAGTATACGCCGATTACGTAAGGCGTACGACCAAAAGCAGGTGTAAGTCATGTTAGGGTATGGACGTCGGAAACGACGGAACAGCCATCGTATTTTACATCGTTTACGTAAGTCGTACGTGAATGGGGCTGGGCGTAGGTTACGTTCACGTCGTTGCCATTGAGCCGGCGTATCTTAGGGCGTAAATTCTACGTGATTCTGAGCATGCGCCGTTCGTTAGGCCCTTCATTTACATGGAGTCACACTTCATTTCAATACATCACGCCCACTATCTGCCTACTTTGAATTAGGCAGGCTTACGCCGGCCCATTTACGCTACGCCGCCGTAACTTAGGGAGCAAGTGCTTTGTGAATACTGGCCTTGCCTCGCCTCTCTGTTACGTCGGCGTAGCGCATATGAGATGCACTACGCCGCTGTACGTGAATCTGGGCCACTGTCACTTTTTGTGTGTCTATTAAATATGTTGAAAATTTGTTCTAAAAATTCTAACATTTTCTTAGGTGCTGAGGAAAAGATTTTAGAAGACTTCCGTAAGACGCACAATCCCGATGCCTCGGATTTCCAGCTCCAAGCAATGATACAGGCAGCAGGAAAACTTGTGCTGATTGATAAGCTATTGCCGAAACTCATTGCTGGAGGGCACAAAGTTCTCATCTTTTCCCAAATGGTTCGCTGCTTGGACATCCTGGAGGACTACCTAATCCAGAGAAGGTGGGTCACATCTAGTGTTCTGTATAGAATAAAGGGATACGCATTGGTATGAAATGGGCTATAGATGTCGTCTGCTTCTTCTTTGAAGTAGAGGTTTTAGTGGCGTTTTGAAATTATTTTAAATTGGAAAGGCTGCATCAAGAGTTGGTTTCCTTTCTCCATGTGAAGATAGTACTACCGTATATTGTAGAGTCTAATTATTCTGAAGATTTGCTTTGACACAAGTGAATACAGGAAGGTATGCAGAAAAAAAAGGACAATGTCAAAAGTTTAGGAGTCCAAGAGAATTTCATCATATAAGTCTAAAGGTAATAATTACCGTTTCTTCCAAATATGTGCCATGTATTCACCCTCCATTAATTCATATCCACCATTTTATTCTCACCAGCCTTTAAAGCCCTGATAAAGGGGAGAATGACATAGCCCCTGAAATGCATTGATTGATTGCCTTCAGACGTCTATAATGAAATACTAAATATAAAATCTAATTAAAACAATTATAGTTTCCCTGTAAAAGCACCTATTCATGTACAATCAACTTGTAGCGATCGTTTCTTAATTGTATGTTCTCTGTATATTGCCTGCATTCATAGCTTGCCATTACAGTTTCTTGTTTGTTACAGATACACTTATGAGCGAATAGATGGAAGGGTACGAGGTAACCTCCGGCAGGCAGCCATTGACAGATTCTGTAAACCAGACTCTGATCGTTTTGTATTCCTGCTCTGCACTCGGGCTGGAGGTTTGGGAATCAACTTGACAGCTGCCGACACTTGTATTATCTTTGATTCTGATTGGAACCCTCAGAATGATCTGCAGGTAATTTGTGAATCCTATATATAGTGGAAATAATTTCCCACAGTAATCAGTCAAGTGCTTGCTTTCAGTGCAAGCTTTCTGGCCTGCAGTGTGAATGACAGCTAGAATTAGGCTGCTTTCACATTGCAGCGTGGAGCCGCGGTGACGGTATAGCTGCGCTATTTGTAGCGCGGCTATACCGTCGTGTTTACCGCGATATTCGGGCGCTAGTGGTGAGGTTTTAACCCACGCTAGCGGCTGAAAAAGGGTATTACCGCGCTTTCCCATTGATTTCAATGGCAAGGCGCGGTATATGAGCGGTGAAGACACCGCTCCTATACCGCGGTAAAGATGCGGCTAGCAGGACTTTTGGAGCGCTCCTGCTAGCGCACCACTTCAATGTGAAAGCCTTCGGGCTTTCACATTGAACACTACAGGGCATGATTTTTCATGCGATATAGCAGCGCTATTTATAGCGATGTACCGCATGAAAAACGCCCCAATGTGAAAGGGGCCTTAGACTGATGGCCAGTACACTTCCTACTTTCCAAATCTGTCTCATTGCTTTTCCAGATTTCCTATTTTTTTCTGTTGACCAACACTTTTTGTGAAGTACCATTTATTGTTCATGGGGTTCCTTTGTCCCCAACTGTTAGACATGCATCAGAAAAAAAAATATATATATTGTTTTAACATGTGCACGGTATGTTCACACATCATGCCATAATTGCTCAGATCTAGGTTAGGAATGACCGACAACAAATTTGTTAATATCTGAATTAGGTGTTGGCTAATTTGTATATTAAATTGGAAGAAACGCCTAATGCTAACTATTTTTAACCCCCCCTCCTCCTCCTCCATACCCTACATACCCTGTGTAAAATGGATCTGTGTACTCCCCTTTTTGTGGTCATGTGATCCCGGAGCTAGAGCTCCCCTGTGTAAAGGGGTGCTGAACGACGACTGTGGATTCCTAGAGCCGTGACCATACGTGTAGGCTCCCATGGCCCAGGCGTTGTCGGCGCTCCCTCCTCTTCCCTGGAGCAGCCACTCGCTGACACAGGAGCTGGAGCTGCAGGATCACATAACTGGATTGGGTTTAATGAGTTCCCGTCCAGGCCTATAGTACAATGATGGCTGGGTGGACGTCATATGATGTCCTGCTCAGAACGCACCTCGCGCATGCCCTACGGACCACTCTGCGGGGTGACCTGTCGCATGCTGTGTATCGGATCACAGATCAGTGTATCGGGCAACTGCCGGTACCATGTGATTGCTGTGACTATTCACAGCAGATTACATGACAATTGTACACAATGGATGGCTTCCGTTCATTGTATACTATTGTGTCGATCTCTGTGATTGGTCACAGTGATCACATGGGTACAGACGGGGCTAATCACAGCTCATCTGTTCCATGTGATTTAGTTGTGGCTAATCACAATAGTAAATAATATAAAAATCTATTTCATTCAGCAAAAATGGTTGTTTATAACAGTGATAACCCTTATAATTAATCATAGTGTGAAAAAAAATAAAAATGAAATATTGATCACCTCCCCAGAGGAGTATGGTGTTGCTCTGGTCACAGCATGCAAAAAGAAAAAACGATTGTAAAAAAACATTTATAATTTTTTTTTTTTTTTTACATACTGTGTCCAGTCCGTGGCCTAGATCACCGCCACACCTACTTCAAAAAACTCACCATGCCTCCTACTAAATACATTGGACGGTCTACTTTCCAAAAAGACTCCATTTGGGGGATATTTGTACTGTCTTGAAATTTTTGGGCCTAAAGATATGAGATACATATGTACATACAGTACTGGATTGATCTGTTTTCAGATACAATATATACTATAGTTTGTGGACTTTTATAACTTCCCTACAGACTAACTAATATACACTGATTTGAGTTATTTTCACCAAAAAACTTTAGCCATATACATATTGGCCTAAATGTATCAAGAGCAGTTATCCATTTGCAAAATCTTCTAAACGGGAAAAACGCTTTTTTTTTTTAATTTAATTTTTTTCAGTCTTTTGAAAAAAAAAAAAAAACTGGTTTAATACCGCCAACAGAAAGCTATATTTGCTGAAAAAAATATAAAAATTTCATATGAGTACAGCGTTGCGTGGCCATGTAATTGTCATTCAAAATGAAAAAGCGCTTAGTCTCCTTTCGCACTTATACGACTTGTCCCACGATTTTGGACTGCAAAATCGCATGACAAGTCATTCTCCATGACTTTCAATGACTTCCATTCATATTGGCACGACTTTAAGTCATGCCGACTTCAAAGTATTCCCTGCACTACTTTGGTCCAACTTCCATGCGAGTTGATGCCCATAGACCTCAATGTTAAACCCTCAAGTAGCATGCAAATCGTACCTGATTTATATAGACACAATTTCAGTACGACTTTGTAAGCACAAGCAGCTTTTTGACCCTTGTCCCACCCAATCCTTTCACCATAGTAGCCCCTCCCAAGCACATTTTTCCACCACACATTCACTTCCTGGTTATTCCCTCAGGAACAATGTGCTCCAAACAGCCCGAAAAAAAGAGATGTCCTTGTCCTCCGCTTCTCCTCCTCTTTATCCTCATGCACTGCTACTGCTGCAGCAGCAATGACAACTGCTGTGGCAATATATTGAGTAGCAAACATTTTCTGTCACAACACACCACACAACAACAACCAGGAAGCAAACAGGAACTGGAAACAACGATGGCAGGAAAAGGAATTACCTCACACCATGTACGTTTTCATTGGTTAATGCCAAAGTTGTGGCAAAGTAGTACTGATCCAAAATTGCGTAAAATCGCCTTTGAAGTCGTACAAGTGTGAAAGGGGCCTAAAGGCTAAAAATTGATTTGGGCAGGAAGGGGGTAAAAGTGCCCATTATTGAAGTGGTTAATGTAGTTGGGGGTCGTTTTCTTTTTGGCTAACCTGGAATTCTGTGTAAAAGGAGGAGTCAATGATGGAGCAGGATCTGAATGTGTTTATAGACAATAGACTTATTGCTTATTGGAATGCATTGCAAATTCATGTTTTACAGGAAGCATTTAGAATACTTTTTTGTATTAAAAGGGACATAGACTTAAAGCGGGGGTTCACCCAAAAATACATTTTTAACATTACATTCAGCCGAGTTGTCCTAATGACAATCGGCTGTTTTTTTTTTTTTTTTTTTTTCGTACATACCGTATTTCACCGCCGCTTCCAGGTATGTCTTCTGCGGGACTGGGCTTTCCTATCTGATTGACAGGCTTCCGACCGTCGCATACTACGCGTCACGAGTTGCCGAAAGAAGCCGAACGTCTGTGCGGCTCTATACGGCGCCTGCGCACCGACGTTCGGCTTCTTTTGGCAACTCGTGACGCGTAGTATGCGACGCTCGGAAGCCTGTCAATCAGATAGGAACGCCCAGTCCCGCAGAAGACATACCCGGAAGCGGCGGTGAAATACGGTATTTGTACGAAAAAAAAACACAAAAAAAAAAACAGCCGATTGTCATTAGGACAACTCGGCTGAATGTAATGTTAAAAATGTATTTTTTGGGTGAACCTCCGCTTTAAGAGAGAGAGAGTGATTTATCTTTCATGTCAGTTTTGGCTGCAAGTTCACAAAAAACAGATGTTGCAGAACTAGAAAGAATTCAGCAAAGGGCAACAAAATTTGATTTATAGGGACATAGAAACATAGACCTCTTAAAGCCGGGGTTCTCAAACTACGGCCCTCCAGTTGTTCAGGAACTACAATTCCCATCATGCCTAGTCATGTCTGTGAATGTCGGAGTCTTGCAATGCCTCATGGGATGTGTAGTTCCGCAACAGCTGGAGGGCCGTAGTTACAAGATACCTGTGTAAAGGTACAAATTTTTTTCCCTAAATAGCTTCCTTTACCTTAGTGCCATCCTCCTTCACTTACCTCATCCTTCCATTTTTACTTTTGAATGTCTTTATTTCTTCTGAGAAATCCTCACTTCCTGTTCTTCTGTCTGTAACTCCACACAGTAATGCAAGGCTTTCTCCCTGTTGTGGAGTGTCGTGCTCGCCCCCTCCCTTGGACTACGGGAGAGTCAGGACGCACTCTACGATGCAGATAGAGAAGGGAGCTGTGTGTTAGTGGGCCATGTATATATAATTTTATATTCACGGCTCAGAGATTTGTAATTTGTTTGTCTTTTCTTTGGTTGAAAACCTCCTGTAGTTGCTGGTCCTACAATATGTCCTGCTTTCTGACTCTTTGGAGACAAGAATTTTAATCTTAAATTGTTTGTTTTAAATTCAGTTGTTTTGACAATTTTTTGCCTTGTGTCTGTTTCCAGGCCCAAGCACGCTGTCATCGTATTGGTCAGAGCAAGGCGGTGAAAGTGTACCGTCTGATAACGAGGAACTCTTACGAGCGAGAGATGTTCGACAAGGCAAGCTTAAAGCTAGGATTGGATAAGGCAGTTCTACAGGACATCAACAGAAAAGGAAACACTAATGGGGTAAGTATCATGCATTACTAAAATTGTTCATTTTAACCAGTTAAGCCCCGGACCAATATGCAGCCTAAAGACCCAAGGTGTTTTTACAGTTCGGGACTGCGTCGCTTTAACAGACAATTGCGCGGTCGTGCGACGTGGCTCCCAAACAAAATTGGCGTCCTTTTTTCCCCACAAATAGAGCTTTCTTTTGGTGGTATTTGATCACATCTGCGGTTTTTAGTTTTTGCGCTATAAACAAAAATAGAGCGACAATTTTGAAAAAAATGCAATATAGGGGATAGTTTTATTGCATTTTTATTAATTTTTTTTTTTTACTACTAATGGCGGCGATCAGCGATTTTTTTCATGACTGCGACATTATGGCGGACACTTCGGACAATTTTGACACATTTTTGGGACCATTGTCATTTTCACAGCAAAAAATGCATTTAAATTGCATTCTTTATTGTGAAAATGACAGTTGCAGTTTGGGAGTTAACCACAGGTGGCGCTGTAGGAGTTAGGGTGCACCTAGTGTGTGTTTACAACTGTAGGGGGGTGTGGCTGTAGGAATGACGTCATCGATCGTGTCTTCCCTATAAAGGGAATGACGCGATCGATGCGCCGACACAGTGAAGCACGGGGAAGCCGTGTTTACACACGGCTCTCCCCGTTCTTCAGCTCCGGGGAGCGATCGCGACGGAGCGGCTATAAACAAATAGCCGCGCCGTGGTCCCGGATCGCTCCCCGAGCGGACCCGACCTCCGCATGTAGCGGGGGGGGTCCCGATCGGACCCCCCACCCGCTAATAGGCAAGGGCGTACATGTACGCCCATGTGCCTGTACGTGCCATATTGTGGACGTATATGTACATGTGGGGGTCGGGAACTGGTTAAAGAAGATATTTACCTCTCCTACGACATGTGCTGCAGATCGCTGCAGTTAAATCTCCTGACACTTGCACTTTAACCACTTAAGACCCGGACCTTTAGGCAGGTAAAGGACCCGGCCAGTCTTACGAAGTGGCTCCCAAACAAAATTGGCGTCCTTTTTTTCCCACGAATAGAGCTTTCTTTTGGTGGTATTTGATCACCTCTGCGGTTTTTATTTTTTGCACTATGAACAAAAATAGAGCGACAATTTTGAAAAAAATGCAATATTTTTTACTTTTTTTCTATAATAAATATCCCCCAAAAATATATAAAACATTATTTTTTTCCTCAGTTTAGGCCGATACATATTTTTCTACCTATTTTTGGTAAAAAAAATCGCAATAAGCGTTTATAGATTGGTTTGCGCAAAATTTATAGCGTTTACAAAAAAGGGGATAGTTTTATTGCATTTTTATTGATTTTTTTTTTTTACTACTAATGGCGGCGATCATCGATTTTTTTTTTTTCGTGACTGCGACATTATGGCGGACACTTCGGACAATTTTGACTCATTTTTGGGACCATTGTCATTTTAACAGCAAAAATGCATTTAAAATGCATTGTTTACTGTGAAAATGACAGTTGCAGTTTGGGAGTTAACCACAAGGGGGCGCTGATGGGGTTATGTATGACCTCATTTGTGTTTCTAACTGTAGGGGGGTGTGGCTGTAGGTCTGACATCATCGATTGTGGGAACACACGATCGATGTCAGCGCCACAGTGAAGAACGGAGAAGCTGTGTTTACATACAGCTCTCCCTGTTCTTCAGCTCAGGGGACCGATCGAGTACCGCGAGGCCCACGGAGCTTCGGACCGGGTCGCGTGCACTTAACCACTTAAGGACCCATTCACGCCGATATACGTCAGCAGAATGGCACGGCTGGGCACATCCACATATATGTACGTGGCTCTTTAAGCCCAGCCATGCCATTCTGCTGACGTATATCGGCGTGAATGGGTCCTTAAGTGGTTAAGTGTGCTGTTTACTCCCTGCACTAAGTAGTTTAACAGACTAAAGATAACAAATGGTTCCATGATTCATGATATGTCTTCCTTCTTATAGCCTAATCTTCTAAACATATGAGTTCAGATATGTTTTTTTTTTTTTTTCCTTTTTGTAGTTTTCAAAAAAACATTGTTTAAGATGAAATCCTCTTTAATTTGAGTATTATAATTCTGAGGTTTGATAGTTCTCCCAAATGTATTACTTTTATTCCTCTTTAGGTGCAACCGTTGTCCAAAATTGAGGTTGAGGATCTCCTCCGGAAGGGAGCATATGGTGCTCTGATGGATGAAGAGGATGAAGGTTCCAAATTCTGTGAAGAGGACATTGATCAGATTCTGCAGCGCAGAACACAAACCATCACTATCCAGTCTGAAGGGAAAGGCTCAACATTTGCCAAGGTAATGCAGGAGAAAGATTAACATTTATTGTTTTATAATTTTTCATTATCGTACATAACACGACTTGATCATTTATGACTACGTTGGTTATGCTGCCACCCTTAGGTAATTGGACATTGGCCAGGAAAAAAAAAAGTAGGAATAACCGCCTAAACATAACCACCTGGAGCTCAGCTGAGTTTCAGTTTTTAGCTCGTGTCCTTAGGTGATGGATCCTTAGGTAATGGATGTGCCTACAGATATCTCTGTTAAGATTTTCCTTGTCGGGGCTTAGTCCTGATTACCTGGTCTGTTCCAAACATGCCTGATTGTAATGAGGACTTCAAGTCGGTGCTAGATCCTGCGAGCTGCAGTCTCCAGGGTGCAGTATCACTGGTGACTTTGCTGGCAGGGTGCTATATAGGCACAGGGCAGTGTTCCCCCTGGAGGGCACGCAGGTCCCCAATGAAATTTCAGGAAGCACCTGCTGTGATAGGTGAAGATTGGGCATGCTGGCTGTGTAGCTATGGACTGATGTTATAGTGAAGCATGCGGTAGGCTGGATGACCTGCTCTTCACAAGCCGCTTGTTCAGAAACGGACTTCAAATGCCCAGCAGACTTCACAAGTCCTGGAGAAGTTTGGCTGGGTGCCTAACCTTCAAAATTACACCTTGGTTTGAACACAACATCTATGGTACTTGGCATTAGTACTCAACATGGCACAGGTGAAAATATTACTTCCACAATCCCAGGAGCCCCTAAGGTTCTTGCAAAGTACCTTGAGCATGGGTCCTCAAACTATGGCCCTCCAGGTGTTCAGGAACTACAATTCCCATCATGCTCAGTCATGTCTATGAATGTCAGAGGTTTACAATGCCTCATGGGATTTGTAGTTCCGCAACAGCTGGAGGGCCATAATTTGAGGATCCCTGACCTTGAGCATGCATGATGGTACTTGAAGAAATGGTGGCAGATCCCTGGCAGTTTGGGACAAACATCAGTACTCAGATCTACTAATGCATCGGATTCCCCAGACCAGATTGGCTATGGAATGGATATCCATGTGGATGCTGGATACCAGAAAATCCTCCCTTCTGATGAATTTGAAGATCTTGACCTCTGATGCCAGCCTATTGGGCTCAGGCAGGAGATCTGGAGAACCTATTAGTTAAGAGAATGTGGTTGTCAGAGGAGCGAAAGTTGACGGACAGGATCCTAGAATTTTGGGCAGTTTGGCTGGCTCTCTTACACTGGTCTGTGTTCTCTCCCCATCAGGGTGCAGTGGGACACTGGCACGCTGGTACATCAACCACCAAGAAGGGACATAAATCTGTGCAGCTCAGGAGGAAGTGGACCTAAACTTGTCTTGCATTAAGTTCTGGCACTCATCACTATGCACATTCCTGGCATGACAAATTGGCAGGCGGACTTTCTCAGCCGTCAGCAGCTGAATCCTGGAGAATGTGCCCTTCAAAGGCCCATTCTACCAGGAGTGTCAGTGCTTCCTGGGCTATTCAGCATTAAAGGGGTTGTAAAGGAAAAAAATGTTTTTCATAATAAGCATCCTTTACCTGCAGACATTCCTCTTTTCACTTCCTCATTGTTTGTTTTTGCTCAGAAGTTGCTCTATTTCTTCTCTGTTCTGTTCACTTCCTGCTTGTCTGATTGTTACTCACCACCGTGAAGGGAGGCTTTACTGTGGTGGTCAGTAACGTGCTCACCCCCTCCTGGGAACTACATCTGTGCGGCAGGACGCTCTCTACGTGTTATAGACTTCAAGGAGGTGTGAATTACTGGGCGTGCCGCAATGCATACTGGGAAATGTAGTACTTGCATGAACGAGCGCCGCAAACCAGGAAGTGAATGAGAGAACAGAAACTAGAATGCCGGAGGTGATATAGATGAAGGAATTTAATAGGTATTTACTCGTTTTTTAACAGAATCATTACACTATTCTGTCTGTCTACCTTGCAGACATTAATTTTAGGCAAAACATTTTTTTCCCTTTACAACCCCCTTTAAGCTTAGTCTGTTCAGATTTGTAAGGCTGCAACCTGGTTTTCTCTTCACATGTTTACAAAGTTCTGCCAGGTGAATGTTCAGTCCACTACTGACGCCATATAAACAGAAAAAAAATCAGCGCAATAAACAATCAGAAACAACAACAAGCCGCTAAACACTAGGAGTCACTTCAAAAAAATTCCTATGATACATATGCAGAGAGATAGTGCAGCGCTACTGACGCCAGATTTGGGCGGAAGGTCTTGCAAGTGGTTTAGTGGAGCCCCCCCCCCCCCCACCCCTGTAGGTTATAGACGTATTTTGCCTTGCTGCTGTTTTATCCACCGCTCATATTTTGTGCTTTGGAATAAATCAAGCAGTCATGTAAGTCAAGTCCTCTGTGCCCTGCACGATTTTATTAACTATGATTTTAGAACTTCTGGTTTACTTGTAAAATCTTTTTCATGGAGGACATCACAGCACATGGAGATCTCTCCCCTCTTCTTGCCTGTTCATCATTGTTTGCTTAAAATAAAACTGGGGCTTAGGCTGGTTATCCCTAGGCAGGGGGATTCCTACTTGAGGATATGATGAAATTGGCAGAAAAGTATTCATGAACGTTGAAGCTTTTGTATTCAATTTTGTACAATTCAATAAAACTGGTTGCAAAAAGACTTGGTTGTGCTGGGACATTTCATTGCATTTATAGTTCTATTATAGTATCTAGTTGGAAAGTGTTGAGTGGTGTCATTTAAGTGTTCTTGCTTACTAACTTACTAACCTGCATTTTTAGATGGTAAGGCCCTTTTCACACTACAAAATAAATCCGTTTTAATAATCCGTATTAAAATCCGTCAGATAATGTTAAAAAACTGAAGTTATACGTCCTTTATAAAATATCATTAAAGTCTATGGGATTTTTTTATGTTCCGTAAAGATCCGTAATAGTCCGTTATAACATACGGACGTTAGTTATAACGGAATATGTGACGGGTCTTGCACTATTTTTTGTCCATTTTTTGTCCGTTGCAAGTAACGGATATATTAACGTCCGTTATATTTTAACATTGAAGTCTATGGCGCACGGACGTTGGTAAATGTCTCCGTAAATGTCCGTTATGTTAACGGACGTTAATTTTACTGAGCATGCTCAGTAAAGACTTCTGGAGCTGGACTTCAAGAAAGGGTGAAATGGTTTTTTATTAACGGACGTTAGAAAGGAATGATATAACGGATGTATACGGATATATACGGATAAACATTATCCGTTTTCAATAAAGGAAGAATGGTAAAATATTTATCCGTATGTATCCGTTATTAAATCCGTTAATAAACGTCCGTTAATAGGTGTAATACGGATATTATAAAACGGACATACAATCCATAGTGTGAAAGAAGCCTAACATATTATTGAAATAACATTAGATCATACAATCTAATAATAAAACAATTGCAGAGAATTCACACTTGCTAATAACAGGTACTACAGATCTCAGGCACAAATTACACATAATATGCCATACATGGATGGCAAAGTAAAGAAAATAAGCCAGGAACCGTACTCTTGTTTCCATCAGATCAAGATGGTAAGTTGTGTATTATTACAAAACAGGAAGCAGAGTCTCCATAGTGAGTAATCCTAGCTGCTCCCCTGTAGACAAAAAGTAAGGATCCTTTCACACTGATCAGGTTTGTATGTGCTTTTGGTGTTTAACCACTTCAGCCCAGGAAACTTTCCTGACCGGACCATTTTTTGCGATACAGTGCTGTGTCGCTTTAACTGACAATTGCGCGAAAGTGCGACACTGTACCCAAACAAAATGTATGTATCCCCCCCCACAAATAGAGCTTTCTTTTTGATCACCTGTGCGGTTTTTATTTTTTGTGCTATGAACAAAAAAAGACCGTCAATTTTGAAAAAAATAAAACATTTTTAACTTTTTGCTATAATATCCCCCAAAAAGTTTAAAAAAAAAAAATGTTTTTCATCAGTTTAGGCCAATATATAGTCTTGTACATATTTTTGGTAGAAAAAATCGCAATAAGCGTATATTGATTGGTTTGTGCAAAAGTTATAAAAAACTATGGAAAAGATTTATGGATTTTTTTTTTCTACCAATAATGGCGGTGATCTGAGATACTGCGACATTGCGGCGGACAGATCAGACATTTTTGGGGCCATTGACATTTCTACAGCGATCAGTGCTATAAATATGTACCGATTACTGTGTAAATGTTACTGGCAGGGAAGGGGTTAACACTAGGTGGCGATCAAGGGGTTAAATGTGTTCCCTCATGAGTGATTCTAACTGTATGGGGATGTGACTAACTGGGGGAGGAGACAGATCGTTGTTAGAAACACACGATCTGTCTCCTCTCCCCTGACAGAACAGGGATTTGTGTGTTTATACACACAAATCCCGGCTCTCGCTCTTGTGTCTGCATTCACGGGTGGCTGGCAGCGATCGCGCCTGCTTGCCATGTGCATTGTGTCCCCTGCCTCAGACGACGCACCTGCCATGGCTCTTAAAGGGGCCAACGTACCTATACGGTGGTTTGCGCAGCAGTGCCGTTCTGCCGCCGTATCTATCCCTTTAAAACCTATGGAACGCTTTACTCTGCAGGTGCTCTGCGCTTTGAGAAGTCATGTGTGCTGCATCTTTAGTTTTTTAAAATATAAATCAGTTTAAGTCAAAGGGAATGCATCAAAAGTGCATCAGGGCCATTATACTGAACAAAAGTGCATCAAAAACGTATCGGTGTAAAAGGGCCCTTATGGCTATACAGAGAAACAAGAATTGTAAAATACTAATGGATATTAAAGCATATTTTAAATTAAGCTGATCACATTTCCATGCATATTTGTAAAGAAAATCTGAACAGTGAAATAATTCAATGGAACAATGGTCCCCATTGAATGATTTCGCTTCACCCCCTATTCTTATGGCAGCTGTGAAATTGTTATGCCAAAGCTTTATTTTCTTGTGATAATGATTACCTGGACAAAGGGGGTGAATCTCCACAGCATGTACACCAACCGCAGTAAAAATCTGACAGTTTGGCTCCTTGCTCTGTCAAAAACTAGAGAAAAAAATTGGCTATAGATAAGAATTTGAGCATTCCCAAAATTTGAGCAATGTCTTTGGCTACATCACCCCATTCCTACCAATCGTATTAGGGCTCCGTCATTCTTATTTCTACTGTATATCAATTGAATACATAATCTGCTACGTGGTTGGTGGTTCCTCTTTGTCTTTTTTTGCCAGTGTAGTAAACAATTTAACCACTTAAGACCCGGACCAAAATGCAGGTAAAGAACCTGGCCAGTTTTTGCGATTCGGCACTGCGTCGATTTAACTGACAATTTCGCAGTCGTGCGACGTGGCTTCTAAACAAAATTGGCGTCCTTTTTTTTCCCCACAAATAGAGCTTTCTTTTGGTGGTATTTGATCACCTCTGTGGTTTTTATTTTTTTGCGATATAAACAAAAATAGAGCAACTTTTTGCTATAATAAATATCCCCCAAAAATATATAAAAAAACTTATTTTTTTTTTCTCAGTTTAGGCCGATACGTATTCTACTTATTTTTGGTAAACAAAAATCGCAATAAGCGTTTATCGATTGGTTTGCACAAAATGTATAGTGTTTACAAAATAGGGGATAGTTTTATTGCATTTTTATTAATTTTTTTTTTACTACTAATGGCGGCGATCAGCGTTTTTTTTTTTTCGTGACCGCGACATTATGGCGGACACATCGGACAATTTTGACACATTTTTGGGACAATTATAATTTTCACAGCAAAAAATTCTATAAAAATGCATTGTTTACTGTGAAAATGTCAATTGCAGTTTGGGAGTTAACCACTAGGGGGCGCTGAAGGGGTTAAGTGTGACCTCATATGTGTTTCTAACTGTAGGGGGGTGCGGCTGGACGTGTGACGTCATTGATCGTGCTTCCCTATATCAGGGAACTCATGATCAATGACAGCGCCACAGTGAAGAACGGAGAAGCTGTGTTTACACACACCTCTCCTCGTTTTTGAGCTATGGGGACCGATCGCGGGACTCCAGCGGCGATCGGGTCCCGCGGTCACGAAGCTTCGGACCGGGTCGCGGGCACGCTCCCGCGACTGGGCACTTAAAGAGGACGTACAGGGTACGTGCTTGTGCCCAGCCGTGCCATTCTGCCGACGTATATCTGCAGGAGGCGGTCCTTAAGTGGTAAAAGAATACATTTACCTTTTGTAGCGTGTTACCATATTCAGGGTGTAACATGTTACAAATGCATCGGCTGCACTCACCCGGCTGCGTCATCCTTTCACAGTGTTCTGTGAATGGGAAAACTACAAATCCTGACAGCTTTTGTGGCTGTCAGCTTGTAGTTCTCAATGAACTACCAGAGCAATGTTAACCATGTATTGGAAGTACAGGCAGACAGATACACAGACAGTCTGCAGGACAGTGGCATTACAGGTCCCTACTCAAAAAAAATTCTAAATATTAAATGTATATTTTTTTACCTGCAAAAAATGTGCATTTTATAATTTTTTTTTTTTTTTTTGGTAAAAGTGAACTTCTCCTTTATTAATATAAATTACTATTTCATTCATCTTGCAACCAAAGCCACAGGAAGGCAATTATGTGGTGTTGGGCATCTGCACATACTGTTAGATCCCAAAGATAGAAATACAGAACTCTAAACTGAAAATCTCCTTCCACAGGCCAGTTTTGTGTCCTCTGGTAACAGAACAGACATCTCTCTGGATGACCCCAACTTCTGGCAGAAATGGGCCAAGATTGCGGAGCTGGACACAGATGCCAAGAATGAAAAGGTAAGTAGATTTTTCCTCACAAAGCCTACCAGCACTTTACCCCTTATCAAATATAACTGACCCCTTCACTTTGCTCATTTTAGGATAGTTTGGTCATTGACCGCCCTCGTGTGAGGAAGCAAACCAAACATTACAACTCCTTTGAGGACGACGAGCTGATGGAATTCTCAGAGCTTGAGAGTGACACAGAGGAGCGACCAACAAGGTCACGGCGACTGAATGAGAAAACGCGTCGTTATCTACGGGCAGAATGCTTCAGGGTGGAAAAGAACCTGCTCATATTTGGGTAAGTGGTCTTCTTTATCAAGAATGAAATGCTTAACCTTTTGGTTTGGCAGTTGTTTTGACTAGGGCAGGGATTCCTAACTGGGCGGTATCCATACTCCTTGGGAGTATGGGAACTAAATAATGAGGGCATGGGCCTAATTAAAAATAAAAAAAAATTAACTGGATTCTCTGCTTTTTTTAACTTTGAAATCAAATTGGAGGGATAGATTTGATTTGCCAAAGTCATGTTCGTAAGATTGTCAGTATCTGGATCTAAATTCAGTGTTTTTATTGCATAAATACAGCAAAAACTCACTACTTTTAGCTAGCTTTGTGTATTTGTAGTTTTCTGGTTTTAATATAACTAAATCTGATAAAATCTTTATAATAATCTTTCAGCTGTTCTATTAACCCCTTTACGCCAGCGGTATGCAGATATGCGACCTGTCGTCGTGTGGGTCTTAAAGGAGAAGTCCAGCCTGGGCTCATTCGGCTGGACTTCTCTGGGTCACAGGAGTGCAAATCGTCTTGCACTCCTGTGACCCGTTTTCAGCGGAGCGGTCTGAAGTCCCCTCTCAATTCACCGCCATCAGTCGGGGCAGGGCGTCATCACGACTTCCCAATTCGGTATTCGCCAGCTGCCCTGATTGATGGCAGTCTCGGCGTATCAGCAAGCCGCTGAGACGGCCTCTCCCCGCCCCTCCACTGCTCGGCACTCCAATGAGCCCCAAGCAGTGGAGCAGAAGCCATGCTGACTGACAGTCAGTATGGCTCTGCTCGGGGCTCGGTTCTCAGTGCAGGGATGGCGTGGGACAGATAGAGCATTGGTCTGATGCTCCATCCACCGAGGTAAATATGAATCTCAAATGATCCCAAAACCCATACTTCTCCTTTAATGCTGAGCGTCCACATATATGCGTACCGGAATGTAAACAAAGCTGTGCCGAGAGTGTGCTCCCGGCACAGTTACAGGCGACTTACAGAAAGCTCCCGATCATGTGATCACTGTGACAACCAATCACTGCAGTCACCTGATCAGAAACCCTGCCCCACCAAACAGCATCAGAAACCTCTTAAAGGGCTGGGAGTTGCCGGCGTTAATGGGTTAAGTATTTATATGTAAAGTAAAATCAAGCTGTTTACATTTTTTAAAGTCTTGCTGGTACCAAATAGGATTGGTGATGATGATTTTGGCAGGTTGGAAAGGTAAAGACCCTCTGCAGTAGGCCATATACTAACAAGGCAGCCCTCTCCGATTGCAGTTGTTTACTGGCTTTTTAATACTTAGTAGCTGTGTAAGAACATAGACGTGAAAGTACAGGTATTGGGTGTCTCTTCTAATGAACTAGACCAGTTTAATATATGCTTTGGTTGCACAGAAGGTTCAGTTTGTTTTGCATAATGGGGTTCCCTCCTTTGACAACAATTTTATTTCTGCAGCTGGGGACGCTGGAAGGACATCCTGACTCTGGGACGCTTCAAGTGGCACTTAAATGAGAAAGACATGGAGATGATCTGCAGGGCTTTGCTGGTTTATTGTGTGAAACATTACAAAGGAGATGACAAGATCAAAAGCTTCATTTGGGACCTTATCACTCCCATAAAAGATGGTGGAAGCAACCAGGCTCTGCAGAACCACTCAGGTACTTTGATCTTCCATTTAGCCTGCAAATATGCACACTGTGTGCATTCCTCACAGAGAATATAGGAATAGAGAGAGGCAAATTGGCTTAAAATTTAGGTTTTATGCTTTCAAGAGGTTCTCCACTGACCATGCTAAAATTGGCATTGTATAACCCTTATGATAATGTGAACTTCGGTAGCGCTTTCATTATCTATCTTGAGAGGGATCTGTGAATGTGGGCTGATTGTCGAGGACTATAGCCACCATTTTCATAGGTTTTAAGGTTTTTGGCCTACAGAGGCAGGGAACCATGCTTTAATCTACTGCTATTGGTTGTTGCAAAGGAGTGACTTTGCAGATGGCCCCAGAAATGGCTCTTCCCTCAATCATACCAGGATCAAGGCAGGCGTTGTATAAGGTGATCCTCAGTTTATTTTTCTGCCTTCTGCCAGAACCCTGATATTCAGACACTGGAGAACTACATTTGTTCTATCAGAGACAGAGTAGTCCCCGGAGCTTAACTGCAGAATGTGTGTAGGGAAACTTACGGCCCATTTATTTGATAGACATACATTTAGATTTCAGCTGTTCCTATCGTATCTAACATGAAGCTATAAACAAGAGACTTCTCATCAGAATGTTTATGGGAGAGACTCCATACAATCGGTTAACTATCTAGACTGTACCTTGTTACCTATTTCCTTTTCTTATTTTCCTTATCCTGGATTTATTGTTGTCCCTCAGTACAAGCCCTGAGACCCTGAATTGCAATAAATCATATTAGCTTATAGGTGGGGACCCCTTTACTAGTAATATAATTCATAATCCTGGTCTAACATGTAGATATGTAGACCTATGGTCAAAAAACAAAGACAGCATGGCAAGTTAAATAATGTCGTTTTAGAATTGTCAAAAAGGTAATTTTTCCTCTCTTCCTGTAGTCCGGTGTCGCCGTAGAAGCTCAGTCACTGAAATGCAGTATTGTTGCCCTTTGTGTTGTTCTCTGAACTGCAGCTTGACGTTGTGAAGTCACAGTGGGCTATTCTTTCACTGCTAGCAAGCCCATAGTTACACAATCCTAGTTAAACCACCCAGTAGACCTAACACTAACCAGTGTGGGCTTTGCGGGAGATGCGGTTTATCAACAAAACTACAAAGCAGACCGATAAGCCCTTCTGCAATGCCCCATGTGCTTGGGCAGTGGGAGTATGCACAAATACTTGTATTTCTACACATTAAGTACAACCCATTTAAAATGTTATTTCAATAAATGTCCAGAACCAGTTCACTTTTAGTTCTGTTACATGCTTGGCCTCTACATCACTCTTCTCCGCCCTGTTTCCCCAAACCCAGTGAATTCACTGTAACTCAATTCCCCCTTCCTCCAGAATGCATGTCCCATAAATCATTGTACCACTGCACATGCGCAGCCATTCCAAGCTTCTATCAAAAAACTGCAAGAGGTGTGTATATTTTTGGACTGTGTGTACCTGTTGGCAAAGGCAGCGTCATGACGCAAGTCTATTAACATGCATGTAAGGGTGGCTCCGGCGGGGTTCATGTACGGGTGGCTCCGGCGGGGCTTCATAGACCCTGAAAGCTAAGGAACCCTTACAATAAAAATTGGCGCCAGCAGTGTGGGAGAGCATAAAATTATAATGTGAAAGTCATGTACTGAGCATCCAATTATAGAAAAAAAAAGTTGTGTCCAGTATCACTTTAACAACCAATCATATTAACAGCCACCTTTTCACTTGGCAGTCCGATTGCTAGTGCTTGACATCAGTTCCCCTACTACCCAATTGCTTACTAGGTTCCAGAGTGGTCAAGTGACATGACAAATGTAGGCTGGCACAATCATGATGGCAGGAGAACAGACTCGGCCCTGTGTGATTGGGTAGACCTTGAAATGCAGTTTTAGCATGTTACCAAAGCTTGTCATGCCAGGATACTGAAGTAAGCCTAGCGCTCATAGCTCTGTTTGATGAATAATGTTGGCTATTTGAAGGTTTGTCAGCCCCTGTCCCACGTGGAAGGAAAGGGAAGAAAATTAAGAATCCAATGTTATTGCCAGAGATCAAGAATGCTGATTGGCTGGCAAGCTGTAACCCTGAGATTGTCCTGCATGACGAGAGCTACAAGAAGCACCTCAAACAACACTGTAACAAGTGAGTAGACCTGGACAGATAAAGCAGACAATTGCATACGGATGTTTTTTGTTAAAATGTTGAATTTTACATTTGGAGATGCCTTCCGCTATAAAGTAATGCTTGAGGGTGTATATAAATTCTTGTTCAGCAAAAAATAATTGGTCACAGTTAATTTATTCACTGTACTTTTAAACCAGGGTCCTTCTTCGAGTACGAATGTTGTACTACCTGAAGGCAGAAGTTCTTGGGGATGCAGCTACCAAAGCTCTGGAAGGTGAAAATGCAAGGTAAGAGAGTCTCACAGCCTCAAGTAACCAGTATTAGAATATTGATGTTACCATTACATAATATAACTCTGTTGATCCTTCCAGAAATCGTGTAAGCATATAACTTCCTGTGCTTCACATTTATTCCGTTACATTGTTCCTAGCTTTCTTTTGAGGACTACAAACTCCCCCCCTCTTGTCCCCCTATGCTATTTAGAAGAGTGTGTGTTCAGTAAACCTGTCCTAGGATGAAAATGCTCCTCTTACTTATACAAAAAGTCTACACACCCCTGTTAAAATGTCAGGTTTCTGTGATGTAAAAAAATGAGACCAAGATAAAACATTTCAGAACTTTTCCCACCTTTAATGTGACCTGTAAACTGTACAACTCAATTGAAAAACAAACTGAAATATTTTGGGGGGAAGTAAAAATTAAAAATAATGTGGTTGCATAAGTGTGCACACACCCTCTTATAACCAGGGATACAGCTGTGTTCAGAATTAAGCAATCACATTCAAACTCATGTTAAATAGGAGTCAGTACACACTTGCCATCATTTAAAGTGCCTCTGATTAACCCAAAATAAAGTTCAGCTGTTCTAGTAGGTCTCTCCTGACATTTTCTTAGTCGCATTCTACAGCAAAAGCCATGGTTCATAGAGAGAGCTTCCAAAGCATCAGAGGGATCTTATTGTTAAAAGGTATCAGTCAGGAGAAAGGTACAAAAGCATTTTAAAAGCATTAGATATACCATGGAACAAAGTGACGTCATCATCAAGTGGAGAAAATATGGCACAACAGTGACATTGCCAAGAATTGGTTGTCCCTCCGAAATTTATCAAAAGACGAGAAGAAAACTGGTCAGGGAGGCTGCCAAGAGGCCTACAGCAACAATAAAGGAGCTGCAGAAATATCTGGCAAGTACATGTGACGACAATCTCCCGTATTCTTCATATGTCTGGGCTATGGGGTAGAGTGGCAAGACGAAAGCCTTGTCTTATGAAGAAATACATCCAAGCCTGGTTCAATTTTGCAAAAACGCACCTGAAGTCTCCCAAAAGCATGTGGGAAAATGTCTTATGGTGTAATGAAACCAAGGTTGAACTTTTTGGCCATAATTCCAAAAGATATGTTTGGTGCAAAAACAACACTGCACATCGCCAAAAGGACACCATACCCACCGTGAAGCATGGTGTGGTTGTAGCATCATGCTTTGAAGCTGTTTTTGTTCAGTTGGAACAAGGGCCGTAGTCAAGGTAGAAGGAATTATGAACCGTTCCAAATACCAGTCAATATTGGCACAAAACCTTCAGGTTTGTGCTAGAACTTCAACTTTCAGCATAACGACCCAAAGCAAACCTCCAAATCAACAAAGGAATTGCTTCACCAGAAAAAGATTAAAGTTTTGGAATGGCCCAGTCAGAACCCAGACCTGAATCCCATTGAAAATTTGTGGGGTGATCTCACGAGGGCTGTGCACAGGGGGATGCCCTCACAATCTGTCAGATTTGGAGTGGCAAAGAAGAGTGGAGAAATATTGCCAAGTCAAGATGTGCCATGCTGATAGACTCATACCCAAAAAGTCAGAGTGCTGTAATAAAATCAAAAGGTGCTTCAACAAAGTATTAGTTTAAGGGTATGTACACTTTATACAACCATATTTCCTTTTTTTTTTTTTTTACTTCCCTCCACCTAAAAGATTTCAGTTTGTTGTCCAACTGAGTTGAACAGTTTATAGATCACATTAAAGGTGCAAACAGTTCTGATTTTTTTTTATCTTTGTCTCATTTTTGTGTAGTCTTTTTATATCCACTGTATATGGTGGTGGGATATTTGAAGGCCACTGCATATGTTTATCCAGAAGATTACAGAATAAAAAAAGCAATCTTTTCTCTCTCTAAAAAATTAAAAAAGAAAATGCAGCAAAAGACTTTGGAGCAAAAGCTGTCTACTTCTAGAAGCAAAAAAGGTTTTGGTTCCTCTGCAAACTCGGGGGCTAAACTGGTGTTCAGAAAAAGTTCTGAATCCTCAAGCCCGCCTTGACGGCTAACAAACCTTTTCTATAAAGGCTTGCACCCTCTTCTAAGTGGCAGCCATTGTGGCACTGCCTGGTGCATTTCGGGCTGTGTCATGCACATGCTAGCTTTGGAGGATAGAGAAGGAAAACTTGTGATTCCTATTGCCTTGAATTGGCCCAGGAGGGCCTAGTGCTTGTACATAGTCAAAAATCCTATCAGACACTCAGGCCCGGATTCAGAAAGACTTATGATGGGCGTATCAGTAGATACGCTGTCGTAAGTCCGAATCCGCGCCGTCGCAACTTTAAGCGTATGCTCAAGCTGAGATATGCTTAAATGTTGCTAAGATACGACCGGCGTAAGTCTCCTACGCCGTCATATCTTAACTGCATATTTACGCTGGCCGCTAGGGGCGAGTATGCTGATTTACGCCTAGAATATGTAAATCAGCTAGATACGCCTATTCACGAACGTACGCCCGTCCGTCGCAGTACAGATACGCCGTTTCCGTAAGGCTTTTTCCGGCGTAAAGTTACCCCTGCTATATGAGGCGCAGCCAATGTTAAGTATGGACGTCGGGCCAGCTTCAAATTTTCCGTCGATTACGTTGTTTGCGTAAGTCTTTCGCGAATAGGGCTGTGCTTAATTTACGTTCACGTCAAAAGCATTTGCGGGTTAATTTGGAGCATGCGCACTGGGATACTTTCACGGACAGCGCATGCACCGTTCGTAAAAAGCGTCATTTACGTGGGGTCACAATGATTTTACATAAGACGCCCACATCTTACACATTTGAATTAGGCGGGCTTACACCGGCCAATTTACGCTACGCCGCCGCAACTTACGGAGCAAGTGCTTTGTGAATAATGCACTTGCCTCTCAAAGTTGTGGAGGCGTAGCGTAAATAGGATACGCTACGCCCGCACAGAGTTACGCGCTCCCTACCTGAATCTGGCCCTCAGTGGCCCCTGTTGGATTGTATGGGTCTCATTTCTTCGTATCCTGTGTTCCATCTCGCTTCAGTCACAGGATTTGACGTTTTGGTTGTTGTCTGCCTTGTGCCCAGCTCCCAAGCATCCTAAAGTGATTACTGACCACTGTCCTGAATGTAGCGGGGACCAGAGCCTCGATTTTACAATCTGTTTGTGTTACCAGAGGGGCTCCCAAAATGGACAAGGCTGCCTTTCAATCCACAATTGCCAGCAGGATTAGGCAGGTCATTATTCAGGCACATGACCTGGAAGAAGGAAGGTCCCCCCTCTCTTGCCTGTGAAGGCTTAATCAAAAGTGTTGGTGCATTGTTGGCTTTTTAGCATTAGGCCTTAGCTTCCCAAGTCTTTATAGCTGCCACCTTTTTCTCATGCACACGTTTGTAAATTTTATTGAGGTAGATGTTCAGGCCTCGAAGGATGCCGGCCTCAGACCTCCAGGCATCACTGTAGGGCCTTCTCTATTTACTTTTTGTTTTCTGTTAGTAAGAGGTTGTTTTATTGGGCCTGTAAGCTTTTTTTTGCTGTTGCCCGTCCCTCGTGGGATTGCTTTTGGACAACCCAATGGATTGAGAATTGAACTCGCCTTTGTCATGTGATGTAAGTTTAATAAAACGCCACTTTTGGTGGAGTTGATTTGCTTTTTTTGGTGGAGTACATCATAGGACACAGGTTCCTCCCTTCCTGTTCCTCCCTTCAGCACTCCATATTGCCTGCTGACAAAACTTAGGCAATGCAGGGAATGGGTTATGCAGGGTCAAACCTTATGCCAGCGTCCAATCATTTGAAGTCAGAGCATAACCCAATGGTATAATGATTAAATCTACTGCATGAATATTTGCTGATTTTACTGGTTAATTAAATAAACCTTGGCCCAGATTCAGGTAGATTGGAGCAATATTTGCGTGGGCAAAGAGCAAAGATTTTCTCTGCGCCCACGCAAATATTTCGATTTGCCCAGCGATTCACGGAGCAGTAGCTCCGTAAATTGCGCGGGCGCTATGCTAATTAGCCCTGCGTAAGGGCGCCTAATGTAAATGATCCCGCCGGGGGCGGGAATCATTTAAATTAGGCGCGCTCCCGCGCTGAGCGAACAGCGCATGCTCCGTCGGGAAACTTTCCCGACGTGCATTGCGGCAAATGACGTTGCAAGGACGTCATTTGCTTCTAAGTGAACGTGAATGGCGTCCAGCGCCATTCACGAATCACTTACGTAAACGACGTGAAATTTAAATTTCACGAGCGGGAAGTGCAGCTATACTTTAGCATTGGCTGCCCCTGCTATTAGCAGGAGCAACCTTGCGCTAAAGTCGCCGTACGGAAACTCTGTACCTTGCGTGCGCAGGGCCCGCGCAACTTTTGTGAATCGGTGGTAGTATGCAATTTGCATACTATACTCCGATCACAATGGCCGCGCCCCCTAGCGGCCAACGCAAGAATGCAGCCTGGGATGTGAAGGCATAAGGAGGCTTATGTCTGTCAGATCCTAGGCTGCAGTCGGTGTAACGAGGTTCCTGAATCAGGAGCACTCGTTACACCGGAGCAAGTAAGCACTTGCGCCGCGCAACCTATGGTTGCGCGGGCGCAAGTGCTTCTTGAATCTGGGCCCTTGTGCACAACATGCTATGATAAGGCAGAATTTGTTGGGATTAGTGCGAAGAGCTATCCACACACGGTTCAAATATTGGATGGTTTAGCAGAAACCGGCCGAGATTTGAACTGTTAATGGGCAGGCTGAATGTACCAAGTTGATCGCTCAATTTTGGTACAACCAGCCTGCCATATTCTCTTACGATTAGCGCTCACTGTCTTCTCCCTGCGAGAACGGCTTCCCCTGCCTTACATTCCTTGTTTTTGGCGCGTCGATTAAGTAATTTCATCCCCATACTTGGCGCAGGGTGGCCTTCTAATTTGTGAAATGAGCATGCTTGTATTTGAAATGCAATGGTCAGGATGAGGGCAGTTCTTGATGGATATAATAACACAGCCTCATATCCAATCTTTTGTTTCTTGTGGTGATAACTTGAAATATTTATATTCAGCTGCTTTTTATTGCAGGGACCTGGATGTAATGTTACCTGATATAGACTATGTAGAAATACCTGTGGACTGGTGGGATTCTGAAGCTGACAAATCACTACTGCTTGGTGTTTTTAAGCATGGTATGTATGTCCCACATTGTGATTCCTTACTCCTGGACTAGCCCCGCTTGTACACGAGTTGTATTGTTAAACAGCATTGTGTCCTTATGGTGACCGATACGCAGATGTATCTGAAAAATACCACTGAGGATATACAGTAAGAGCTGCTTAACTGAGATGCTTTGTTGTATAGCAATTATTGATGTTTAAGATGAACTTATCCTTAAAGGAAAAGTATAGCCAAAGCTTGTTTGGCTGCACTTCTCCTATGGATCACAGGAGTGCAGTCCGTTTTGCACTCCTGTGACCCGTTTTCAGCAGAGAGCGGTCTGAACTCTGTTCTCTGCCTGCTGACGTCACCAATGTCAGTTCAGGCACCGCATCATCGTGTCAAAGTCCGGATCTGCCAAATGCCTGGACTGACACCCAGCTCAGCCTCTCGGCAAGCTGCTCTAAACTGGCCGCCCCCTCCACAGCCCAGCACTCCAGTGAGGGAGGATGGGGCAGAGCAGAGAGCTGTGGCTGACAGTCTGCAGCTCTTTGCTTGGGTAGCTCTGAAAACCTCTCTTTTTAACGTGATACTAAAGTCTAATTTTTTAAAAAAATATCAAATCTGTTATACTTGCCTGCTCTGTGCACTGGTTTTGCACAGAGCGGCCCAGATCCTCCTCTTCTCAGGTCCCTCTTTGGTGCTCCTGGCCCCTTCCTCCTGTTGCGTTCCCTCTTAGCAAGCAGCTTGCTATGGGGGCACCTGAGCCGAGTCACAGCTCCCTGTGTCCATTCAGACACGGAGCAGCGGCCCAGCCCTGCCCCCTTTCTCGCCTCATTGGTTTCCTGACTTTGACAGCAGCGGGAGCCAATGGCACAACGCTGCTGTCTGGGCCAATGAGGAGGGGAATCCCAGACCGCTGAGTCTCTATGCAACATTGCTGGATCTAGATGGACCTCGGGTAAGTTTTAGGGGGGCCGAGGTGGGCCGCTGCACACAGAAGGCTTTTTATCTTGATGCACAGAATGCATGAAGATAAAAAACCTTCTGCAACCACTTTAAGAATGGAAGTTTAGGCATGCAGCTAAAATGCCCAGTTAAAGCGGTTCTCCACCCTAAAGTGGAGTCCCGCTGATCGGAACCCTCCCCCCCTCCGGTGTCACATTTGACACCTTTCAGGGGGGAGGGGGGTGCAGACACCTGTCTAAAGACAGGTATTTGCACCCACTTCCGGCCACACGCTACGGGCGAAAGACGGGCATTCCGTCACATCCCGTCTGTCGCCCGTTGTGTGCTGGGAACACTCGGCTCCCAGCACACAGCGTGTGAGCCAATCGGCGGGCGCAGCGCGACTCGCGCATGCGCCGTAGGGAACCGGGCAGTGAAGCCGCAGCGCTTCACTTCCTGGTTCCCTCAGCGTGGATGGCGGGGGGAGCAGCAGAGTGACGAGCGATCGCTCGTGCTCTGCTGCGATCGGCGCTGGATTCCAGGACAGGTAAGTGTCCTAATATTAAAAGTCAGCAGCTGCAGTATTTGTAGCTGCTGGCTTTTAATATTTTGTTCCCATGGCACATCCGCTTTAAATAACCAAGTGAACATATAGGTAAACTGCTTTACTTGCTAAGAGATTTGCAACTCTTTTCAGTCAGTCTTTTGATTCACACACTAGTCCACAGTTCACAGCTACTGCTGCAAGCTCCATTTTCACCTGCCTGTCCCTTGGAGTGTTAAAGAACATTACCCCACCACATCAACATAACGCTCCATGTTCTCTGCTCATGTGAGCTGCCTGAACATTTTACCTTGCAGGGCTTCCCAGAGTGTAAATCATGTTGTGTTGGCAGTTTTGTGTGTTGAAATAGAGCCAGATAACTTGTCACTTCATAATAGCTTACTCTTAAGCCTCATACACACGATCGGATTTCCAACTGACTTTTCCGTGGATTTTGCTCCACGTTGGTTGTGAACTTGGTATGCATACACACAGCCTTTTCAGCCAACAAACACGAACATAGTGATGTAATAGACGTACTACGTGTTTTTTCCGCTCTTTACCGCCACCCTTTGGGCAGCTTCTGCTATTGTTGTCTGATCTTTAGCATTGGTTCTCAGTATGAGTGTTTGTAATTTGGACTTTAGTCTGATGGACTTGTGTACAAACGATCGGATTAGCTGACGTAGGACACTTGTTGCCGGAAAGTTTGTCTGTTCTGACAGCGAACATTTGTCCGATGAAAAAGTTTGTCCGATGGAGCGTACACACGGTTGGATTGTCTGCAAAAACAGGTCCGTCGGAGGTTTGTTGTCAAAAAGTCCAATCGTGTGTACGGGCCTTTAGTTTGATTTCAATTTTTCAGAGGTTTATGAATAGATATAATATCAGGCAGTTATATCAATGGTAATTCTAAAATATCTTTTAACGACTTGTGAATTAAAACATAAAGAATGTGCTTTTTCGTATTTGATATTAAAATCATTGTCCTCTAAAGGGTATGAGCGTTACTGTGCCATGAGAGCAGATCCATCCCTCTGCTTCTTGGAGAAGGTGGGGAAGCCGGATGAGAGTGCCTTGTCTGCTGATGGAGTTCACGATGTCAGTCATGACCTAGTAGAAAGGTAGGTGACCAAGTTTTTTACAAATTGATTAGTAGGTGTGTTTTTTATGACTTGTAAATGCTGCATTTTTGCATATATAAAAGTAAAACGATGCATCCATATAGTCAAATCGTGATTTTTTTTTTTTTTTGTACAGATCTGGCACAGAGAAAGAAGACAATAATGAGGACAAACAGGAGGGACAGCAGGAGGTGAGAAGGGTGCATCAAATGTTTAGGCTCATGTCCCCCAATACAAGTTGTAAACCTTGTCAAATGCCGCAAACTATGCCCTGGATTTGAATTAAAATCTGAAGCTCAATCATTTTTTAAAACATTCGCAAAGGGCTAAATACAAATACCCAATCTTTGAGAAGACTTTTCAGTGTGTGTGTGCGTGTGCGTGTACATCCCATCTCACGATAGGATCAGGACCAGAATGTCGGAGCTTTGGCAAGTTCATGTGGAGCACCCAAGTATAGGCTCCACTTGGGAGACTTGTAAAGCATTCCTGCAAGGGATTTTCAGTTCTGAAATTCAAGCCATCAAAAGGCAACGGCTGCCCAGGGTGAACAGGTGGCACAGCTGGTTAGTTACTTGGAGGCCCAATTTATACTTGACCCTTCAGATGCAAATAGGGAGGGTTGGCTAGCTGCCCAGGAAGTCAAGTCTGGCCAATCTAGATTGATGGCAGCACAGCCATTGGCTCGTGCTGCTGTCAATCACATGCAATGACGTGGGGAGCGGGGCCGTGTGATACATTCGACGGCTATGGCCGCCGGCTGTATCACGGGAGCGCCCCCCCCCCCAAGCTAACCCCCTTGAAAGAGTGCTTCCCATGAAGGGGGTTAGCTGATGTGTGTAGTAGCCGAGACAGCCGCCAAGGGACCCCAGAAGACCAGGATCGGGGCCACTGTGTGCAAAACGAGCTGCACAGTGGAAGCAAGTATAACATATTTGTTATTTCAATTTTTTTTTAAACGGGAACCTTTAGTGTCCCTTTAACTATCTACGATACATTCCATTGCCATACCTATCTGCCTCCTCGCGTATGCTGCTAGATGCTCCCTTAACAGTGGAGGCATTATAGGCAACGACCAACCTGTTCCCTAAGGCTGGCTTCACACTGAAGCGTCAGCCGCGGTGACGGTATAGCCGCGCTATTTGTCGCGCGGCTATACCATCGTGTTTACCGCGATATTCGGGCGCTAGCGGTGAGGTTTTAACCCCCGCTAGCGGCCGAAAAAGGGTTAATACCGCCCGCGTTGCGGTGGTATTACCGCGGTATTACAGCGGTATTACCGCGCTTTCCCATTGATTTCAATGGGAAGGCGCGGTATAGGAGCGGTGAACACACCGCTCCTATACCGCGGTAAAGATGCGGCTAGCAGGACTTTTGGAGCGTTCCTGCTAGCGCACCGCTTCAGTGTGAAAGCCTTCGGGCTTTCACATTGAAGAGTACAGGGCATGATTTTTCAGCGCTGTACCGCATGAAAAATGTCCCAATGTGAAAGGGGCCTAACTCAAAGGCACCAGGGGAGGATGGGATATCAACTGAAGTATACAAGTTGTATGCTGATGAGACATTATCCCATCTACTTCAAGTGTTTAATGAAGTGAGAGATATATAGACTGCCTTTAAACATGACTAGGGCAAGTATTGTACTACTGTTAAAACCTGAAAAGGATCCCTTAGACCCGGGCTCCTATAGGCTTATTTCGCTCCTGCAGAACGATATTAAAATCCTGGCAAAAGTTTTGGTCCTGAAGCTAAATAAATTCATAGCTTCCATTTTACATTCTGATCAGGCTGGTTTTATGCCCATAAAATATAGCGCCATAAATCTACAATCTAGGGCTGATAATAGGGGTGATGGGGCACTTGTCACTTGACGCCCATAAAGCCTTTGGCAGCATTGAGTGGGCATATCTGTGGGCTGTAATGCGCAAGTCTGGATTTGGGCAGGTGTTTATCTTCTGGGTCCTACTCCTTTACCAGGCCCCTAAGGCGGTTGTTGGGGGGGGGGCGGGAAAAATGTCCCCCAGTTCACACTTGATGACTCTAGTTTAAACAGACAGCAGCTTATTTATTGATGGAGTATATTTTCCAGGCATGGATTATGTTATATTTTTAACTGTTCTATGTAGGTTTTGCAGGAAAACACAAGTGTCAAGGAGAACACAGAGGAGCAGGTGGACGAGGAAAGCAGTACAGGTGAGAATATGAGCAGTGACCACATCTGTTGTTGCCATTGTTTTTGGCTAGTAGAGTGGTCAGTAGTTCTATCACATGATGCATATCATTTGTTTCTTGCTTTTTTTGTTGCCATGCTCCTGTTGCTCCCGTTTCCTGTGATGTCTGAAGCCCAGGATAGCCCTGAATCAGACAAACTCTTGTGGCCCGTCGCCTCAGCCTTGACTGCAAGACTGCGAAGACTAATAACTGTATACCAGCGCTGCAACCGCAAGGAGTTATCTCGGCCAGAGATTTTGGCTCCCACCAACCACAACTATTGGCTGCAAGATGAGATGGTCAGGAGGGTAGAGATGGACCCTATCATGAAAGAAATGCAGAAAAGGTATGGGTTTGTTTTCTTCTACTTGTCAGAGACTAGCGCATATTAAAGCTGTCGTTTTTCTACTGTGTACTGTAGAATAAAAGTAGATTGTAAAATGAAAGGTAAAGTCTGATGGGCAACAAGTTTTCCTTCACTTGAGCTTTAATGAATCTTAAAGCGGTTGTAAACCACTGCTGATGAAATAAAAACAAAAAAAAAACTGGAAGGCAATTCCATAATGGGCTAGTATGCCTCACAAAAAACATTTGGGCAAAAAGGATAAATACATTTTGATTGGTAGAGGAAGCTTCCACCCAAACATGAACTTTCAGTCCGGGTTCACATATGGGCGGCTGCAGTTTGCAGTCCGGGATCTGGTACGTTTCTGTTCATCAGTTCAGGTGCGATTCAGGGGCAAATTCTTGCCTGAATTCGCACCTGAACCGGACAACGAAGAGGACCCTTTTTGAAACCACACCGTTGAGAGCTGGTCACCATGCGAATTGGATGTGGTTTAAAGCAGATTCAGTTTGCATATATGGGAACCCAAGCCTCAGTGAAAGGTGTAGCCTGCTGGGCTGATTAAGCTTTTTGCGTGTTCGATCATGATTGTTCCAATTGTGTAACATCCCCCGCCATCATTTTTGGTCTGTCCACCTGGGAGTTTTGGGTGTTCCTCCCCGAGACTATAAGAAAGTCAGGCGGTAACTATCCAGCATTTACCAAACACTTTAAAAACACTTTTGAAAAGAATACACTTAAAGCGGTGGTTCCCCTAAAAATAAAGTTTTGACATTGCATTTGCTATAATAATTACAATTAGAATCGGCTGGTTGTATGTAAAAATTACCTCCGTACGTAGCGTTTGTATTATTCGTTCCCACCGCGACTTCCGTGTACGATGCTGGCGGTGGGCGTTCCTTATTGATGGACAGGCATCCGACCGACGCATCCATCGCGTCACGAGATGCCGAAAGAAGCCGAACGTCGGTGCGGCTCTATACGGCGCATGCGCAACGACGTTCGGCTTCTTTCGGCATCTCGTGCCGCGATGGATGCGTCGGTCGGATGCCTGTCCATCAATAAGGAACGCCCACCGCCAGCATCGTACCCGGAAGTGGCGGTGGGAACGAATAATACAAACGCTACGTACGGAGGTAATTTTTACATACAACCAGCCGATTCTAATTGTAATTATTATAGCAAATGCAATGTCAAAACTTTATTTTTAGGGGAACCACCCCTTTAAAATTTATTTTGATTAGATGGGTAAATAGATATATATATTTTAATGTTACTTGTTTTATAAATGATAAGGGTATCTGGCCATCTTGGCTATGGCATCTTGAGATTCAGAACTATACAATACCTTTTTAGATTACATATTGATTTATGTAGTATTTATCTTGATTGGTGTATTCTGTAAAAAAAAATATATATGTATATATGTTATATATGTTATAAATTAAATGAAGCAATTCTCTGCTGTTTTCTAATCGTTGTGTCTTTCCATGACCTTTGCTAGTACAAGGTATTCCTTCCTAATGCTACACGCACTAACTTCTTGTATTGAAGTCCGTTAGCTGATCCTTGTGAGGGTATCACATTAAATGATGACAGTATCTCCTCCTTATAATCTGAGACTGACCCCCCACATTTTTTTTCAATGTCTGCCTTCCACTAGCATATGCTCTTTCCATTGTAGTTGCACGTTCTAGGTTTTAAAGAGTAATCCGTAATTTTTTTCCAAGAAGCAATTGCATTTTCCTCTTTTTGGCTTTAGTTTATTGGTATAGATGTTAGGATTTGGCATATACCACATTTTGCAAAATGCTTTTGAAAGTCGATTGGTATTAAATATCCTGTATAATGTCAAGGTGCTTTTCACAGTATAAAGGTTACACATCTGTTTCATTTCCCAGGTGGACTAGAAGGGAGCAGGCTGACTTCTATCGAACAGTGTCCTCTTTTGGAGTCATCTATGACGCAGATAAGAAGTGTTTCGATTGGACACAGTTCCGTGCACTGTCCCGTCTTGATAAAAAGACAGACGAGAGCTTAGAAAAATACTTCCACAGCTTTGTGGCCATGTGCCGAAATGTGTGCCGACTCCCCCTCAGAAAAGATGATGGTAAGAGAAATAAGTCGATATTACTTTTGATGTAATTCCGCTCTGGCCAATATGAAGCATAATGAGTAAAAATAATTAACATGTAACTAGTAAAATAACACTGTCCAATCCCATACTGACTTTAACCACTTGTTACTGGACACATATACCCCCTTCCTAACCAGGCCAATTTTCAGCTTTCAGAGCTATTGCACTTTGAAAATTGTGCAGGCACTCGTGCATTTTTATAATAATAATAATAATAATAATAATATTAATAAAAAAAAACAGATAGAGCTTTCTTTTGGTGGTATTTAGTCACCACTGGGGTTTTTTTTTTTTTTGCTAAACAAAAGACAGAACATTTTGAAAAAAACTTTTTTTATTTTTTTTATTTTTTAGTTTCTGTTCTAAAAATGTTCTCTTTTTCTGATTGGCACTGATATGCAGCACTGATGGGCACCGATATGCAACACTGATGGGGCTGCAGTAATAATGAGTGCCCCTGATTATCTGTGTACATGTCCCCTGTCAGGGTTGCCAGTTACCAGCTTTCCTTTCCACGTGAGGAACGTACTGCCGATAACCAGCAAGGCTTGTTTACATTGTGATCAGCTGTGATTGGACACTGCTGATCACATTGTAAAAGGCCGCTGTGACCAGCCCTTTACTGCGATTACAGAGCACTCTGGATGTGCGTTCCAGGAGGATGTCCATGGACACCCTCTCGGAACAACAGAGCCGCACTGTAGCTGTCTTTTAGCTATAGCACGGTAAGGAAGTGATTGAAGAGGAAGTAAACCCTGATGGGTGTTACTTCCTCTTTGTTTCCCTGCAAAGGTAATGCATAATGGGCTACTATGAATCGCATAATAGCCCATTATGTGACACTTACCTGCAGGAGAAGCCTGAGATGTCCCTGTCTTCCTCGCGAGTAGCGGCCATTCTTCACCCCTCTTTCTTCCGGGGCCGCGAACTCTGGCTCTGTGAGTGGCCGGAGTCACATGACGTCACTCCCGCGCTCACCCTCCACTTATGGCATGACCCGAGTTAGAAAGGGCACAGTGTGCCCTTTATAACTGGCGCAGAACAAATGGCCATACGGCGATTTGCAAATATCTCCTAGACCATGCAGGTCTGGGAGATATTTCTTGCACCTACAGATAAGGCTTAATCTAGGCTTACCTGTAGGTTAAAGTGGTTGTAAAGCGTTTACAACCACTTTAATTTCAGATGGATACTGGCGGTTGAGTGGCACACAAACTTCATATAT
This sequence comes from Rana temporaria, assembly GCF_905171775.1. NCBI lineage: Eukaryota > Metazoa > Chordata > Amphibia > Anura > Ranidae > Rana > Rana temporaria. The sequence continues at coordinate 115,733,425 of NC_053500.1, read as the reverse complement.
CTTTAGGCTGGCCATACATTACACAAGTTTCTTGTACAGTTTTCCTTTAGATTGACCAAAACCATATATGAAACCTAAAAACTTTCAATTTTTATGCAGTCAGGCAGGCCCTTGCACTACATAGTTGAAAGTAAACCTAAATTAGAATAAGAAATGTGTATAATGTATGGCCAGCCTACTTTGTATTGTTATCTGTACTTGAGGTTACTACTGCCTGCTATGGCCATTACATTTGAGCTTTTTGTTATGTCACAAAAGTTTTTAACTTATTCTTGCTGATACTGCCAGTAAAGGTAGGTAATTCTGATCTTTGGAGCCCGGAAAGATACGAGAAGCCAGCAGATGGTTCAACCCACTTAATTCCTAACCAAATTATCAAAAGTTAGTGGATTAACCCTTTAATGCTTTGCTGTGCTTTGCCCATGCAGCTGCCAGTAGCTATGCATAAAACCATTGTATAGGTTTTGAGTCATTTCAGTTGACACACAGGGCTGAATATTTTCTTCCCATCCCTATATGACAGTGTTGGGCCATTCGCCAAGCACTATGCTGTCACTTGTGAGAAAGATCTGCATGTTCACAGACCTGATTTGAACAGAAAAAAAAGGTCAACAAATGGGCATTATCTAGGCCTCCCTGTTTTTAGTGAGTTTGCACATACAATGTTGTAGGTGAAATACAAACAATGGGTCTCCTTCAGGGCATATAATAAAATAACCATGTGGCTCTGCAGAAGTGGCACCAAATATGTGAGACCATGAAAACATATGGACTGTATGGTCTTTACTTGGCTTTCAGAAATAAATAGGCATTGTCTATGCCTCCCTGATATTGGTGAGTATGCACACAATTGTGTAGGTGAAATACAAACAATGGGAGTCTCCTTCAGGCTGTAAAATAAGAGATTCTGTAGATCAAGTGCCCCCAATTATGTTAGACACAGAAAAAAACTTGGTTTGTGTGATATGTACTTGGCCCTCAGAAATTATGTTGGGATTTACAATGTGCTTTCTTAAAAGTGCATCTATTAATTGGGAAGAGGAAGAACCCCCCAAGATTGGGACTTTTAGGGAACAACAAATAATATATGAATAAAGATTTATTAAGTTCTACAAAATTACAATATTAAAAACATTGATGATGTAAAAATACGTGGGTGACCCTGAGAAGTCCAGAAGGTCCGACGCGTTTCTGGATGCTGTTCGTCCCTTCGTCAGGGGTTAGTATCCAGACCAGGGTCACACTGTACAATATAAATAAAATAAAAATAATTTTAAAACAAGCTATACATATCAATATTAATTGTCTGCACAAAACGGTCAACAGAGACATAACAATCACACAGTGCAAAAATCATACCCAATCACATTGTAACGGTCACCACCGTTTACGACCTTCCACACCATCCACGACAGCTTATCGACACTCCAACCAACAGGACCCGACTCATAAGAATTCCCCCCAGACACGAGACACACAGCTCTGTGCTTCTGGTTTCAAATGTAAAGATACTTTAATGGTTTCTTCTCAGCTTTTTATACAGTACCAGGCATTAAAGTTTTAGGGAACAACAAATAATATATGAATAAAGATTTATTAAGTTCTACAAAATTACAATATTAAAAACATTGATGATGTAAAAATACGTGGGTGACCCTGAGAAGTCCAGAAGGTCCGACGCGTTTCTGGATGCTGTTCGTCCCTTCGTCAGGGGTTAGTATCCAGACCAGGGTCACACTGTACAATATAAATAAAATAAAAATAATTTTAAACAAGCTATACATATCAATATTAATTGTCTGCACAAAACGGTCAACAGAGACATAACAATCACACAGTGCAAAAATCATACCCAATCACATTGTAACGGTCACCACCGTTTACGACCTTCCACACCATCCACGACAGCTTATCGACACTCCAACCAACAGGACCCGACTCATAAGAATTCCCCCCAGACACGAGACACACAGCTCTGTGCTTCTGGTTTCAAATGTAAAGATACTTTAATGGTTTCTTCTCAGCTTTTTATACAGTACCAGGCATTAAAGCAACAATGAGATCTCCACCCCCCTAATCACACACTAAGGCTAATTACTTAAACATTCTAGACAGGTTGGCACCTGCCTATAATTATCATGTCTAATCACTGCACATTCCTTAATTAACAGCATAACAAACAAACCCATCACACATTGAGTTTCCTAGGCAGACGTTTCGTCTCCGCATGCAGCTTGACACCTATTCACACCTCTGAGCATCAATAGGTTTTAGACAGTGTTATCACACAATTAAAGGCCTTTCAAAAGCTAGCCTTATTTAACATATTAACAGTCTTCACAGAGAGATGAGTCACTATTGACTGGTTGGGGTCACAATTAACCAACATCTTGCAGTGTCTCAAAATCCTGCAATACGAACTATCAGTGATGTCCCATCTAATGTAATACATGAATTATGATTCACTTGCCACCCCATGCCCAAAGGGCACAGAGTGGACTCAGACCCAAGAGTTATCAGTGACGCTGACACAGGAGTATCCTCCATCCTCACAAAGTCTTTGGGTGTCACGGGTCATTCCGTTACACACATCATCATGAAAATTTGTGATTGGACCGGCGGTAACTCCTGTGTCCTAGTGGCGCAGGAAATACTTCCGTGTCGCTACTTCTGATGGTTCGCCGGTTCAACCACTAATTTTCATGATGATGTGAGTGATTGGGTATAATTTTTGCACTGTGTGATTGTTTTGTTTTTTCTGTTGACCATTTTGTGCAGACGATTAATATTGATATGTATAGTTTGTTTAAATTGATTTTTATTTAATTTATATTGTACAGTGTGACCCTGGTCTGGATACTAGCTCCGGGCGAAGGGACGGACAGCGTCCCAAAACGCCTTCTGGACTTCCTCTTGGGCACCCAAGTATTTTTACATCATCAATGTTTTTAATATTGTAATTTTGTATATTTTATATAACTTGTTTAATCTTTATTCATATATTATTTGTTGTTGCCTTAAAAGTCCCAACCTTGGGGGGTTCTTCCTCTTAACAATTGACTTTAGGGATGTTGTCGGCTATATACGTCTTTGATGTTCATTCTTGTATTCTTATTAAATATTAATAAACAATGACATCTGCTGTGCATTCATTTCTGCAGGTTCTGCTGATCCCTCCATTTACTTAGACCCAATAACGGAAGAACGTGCAGCAAGAACTTTGTATCGAATAGAACTTCTTCGCAAAGTTCGAGAACAGGTTCTGAGGCACCCACAGCTTAATGAGCGGCTTAAACTATGTAGGCCTAGCCTTTACCTTCCTGTGTGGTGGGAATGTGGTAAACACGATAGAGACCTTCTAATAGGCACGGCCAAGCATGGGCTAAGCCGTACGGATTACTACATCATGAATGATACTCAGCTGTCTTTTTTGGATGCCTATAGGAATTACTCTCAGCATAAGAGAAGCGGCAGCGAAAATATGTGTTGCCATTACCAGATGGGCTCCAAGATGTATGAACCTGCTACTTGCCTCTTGGAGAGGACATTTGATTCTACAAAGGTGGAGACTGAAAATGAGATTAAAATTGAAGCTGTGGAAGAGCCCATCGCAAGGCCTGACTGCAGTCCTAAAAATGGTGGCAATTTCTCCTCCCGAGTTGGCGAGATGATGACCAACAATCACGATGAGTGCTCTTTGCCTGATGCGCTCATCTGCATGATGTATGACAAGAAATCTTGCAACAGCTCTCTTCTTCAAGCCAGCACTAGTGAACAGAGCTCCCTTGCTCAGGAACGTTTTCTAGGCTTAGAGGAAAAGTCTGAGCCAAATGACTACTCTCTCAATAAGACCAAGGTGGACAACCTATCACAAAGTGAGGAGCCTGTTTCTAGAGACTGTTTCCTGGGAACCAGTGAACAGGAGGATCCTTTGGAAGTCCAAGAAAGCAACCTGGGCAAACCATTTAACAGCAGCGAAAACCATATCAGCTTGTCGGTAGAGGAGGATGAACAGCCAAGTATTGGGCAGAGGGGCACAAAAACTTTAAATGATAATCATTTTTGTACTGATCTCGGCCAAACTGCTGAGCAGTCCCTGGGCCTGGATCTGGAGTTTTTGGACAAAACATTTGTACATTCAACTCTGAGCCCCAGTCTCAATGAGGACAAAGATTGCATATTGAGAGACGGTCCCGACAGTCCAAACTGCAGCCATCTTCCAGTCGAAGAAAAAGAGGAATGGGGAGCCGAGCTGCAAGAAATTAAAGATGACCCCATTGTAAAATGGCAGAAGGAACTAGATGACATGAAGGATCTTGCTTTGGAAGAAACTTCTGAAGAGCACAAAGTAAAGGACTTGAGTGTTCATGGTGAGGTCTTGGAGCTAGACCAGGATTGTGTTGTTCATCCCTTGGACAGCAAAGACTCCTTGGAGTTGGGACACAAAACGAGTCAAATGCTTTCTGGCCTCCTAAAGCAAAGCACTGAGGAGTTGAGAGCTAAAGTCTCAGATGAAAAACTGGCTGAGGGATCCCCATCTACTTCTGATGGAAAATTAAAAATGGAAGACTGTGAAGTTAAGAAGGAGAATGTGGAGGAGGAATGCACTTGTAAAGGTAAGTAATCGGCAAAGACTTAACTTTTTACAAAATTGTGTGTTATGAATGGGGACATGATTTAATCACATAACGCATTAATATTTTTTTGTAAGTGTTATGTGTTTTATGTTTTGGGCTTAGTCATGACTGCTCTGTAGTATTAAAAAAATGAACATAGTGTGGCACTCGAGGCAGAAATGGGGCACAGATTCGTACAGCTCTGTTTTTATTAATACGTCATTAACCACTTAAGGACCGCCTCATGTAAATATACATCAGCAGAATGGCACGTCCTCTGCTTGACCCCCCCCCCCGGTACATGCGGCGGTCGGTAAGCCTCAGGGAGCGATCCGGGACGACTCAAGAACAGGGAGAGCCATATGTAAACACGGCTTCCCCGTGCTTCACTATGGCGGCGCATCGATCGAGTGATCCCTTTTATTAGGGAGACTCGATCGATGATGTCAGTCCTACAGCCACACCCCCCTACAGTTGTAAACGCACACAAAGTGAACCCTAAATGTTACAGCGCCCCCTGTGGTTAACTCCCAAACTGCAACTGTCATTTTCACAATAAACAATGCAATTTAAATGTAGAAAGTTTTGAAGAATGTATCATTACAGTTATCATTTTTGGTAAGATCGGAGTTTGTAATTTAGACACGCTGGAGCTTTTATTGCTGGTTTAAAGCAAACCTGTTGCCTTTCCCTGGTTGGACATAGGAAATATGTTAACGCATGAGAATTGAATCTTGAACTTCGGTCTTGCAAGTCAACATTGCCAAACACTGTACAACCAGGCTGCTCCCAATATGTTATGAAATCTTGTACCTTCTAAGTTGCACTATTATGAAGTTAAAGAATAAAAGTGGGAAAAAAATAGAGACCGAGGGAAGTTTCATTAAATTTGGGCTCTAAAGCCTTGTGATGCCAGTCCTCCCACTGCTGTTCTGCCAGTATGTCAGAAAATTTCCAATAGATCAATATAAAGTATGCTTTTGCCTGGCACAACTATTGCATTGGGCCATTTAAATATTATGTAAATTTAAATTCTTAAAATATATATTTTTTTCTTCCCTTTTTTATTTATTTATTGTTTTGTTATTGATAATTTGGAGATTTTTTTAAAATGAGAGATTTACAATATATAGTTTGTAGAATTAGTGTTCGTGTTTTGATGTATGTTTGTATGTTGTAAAACTGTAAAAAAAAATAAAAATTAAAGTTAAGAAAGGGGGAAAAAAAATCTTAAAATATATACAGTGCTGTGAAAAAGTATTTGCCTCCTTCCTGATTTATTTTTTGCATATTTGTAACTCTTAAATTCAGATTATTAAACAAAGTTTAATATTATACAAAGATAACCTGAGTAAATCTAAAATGCAGTTTTTTAAATGATGATTTCACTTATTAAGGGAAAAAAGCTGTCAAAACCTGCCTATGTGAAAAAATAATTGCCCCCTTGCTAAATCATGAATGAACTGTGATTACATTTCACTTGCCACACCCAGGCCTGATTACTGCCAGTGCTGCTAAATGAAAAAAAATCACTTAAATAGAAGTTGTCTGAGAAAGTGAAGCACGCTAAGGGATCTCAAAAAGTAATGTATTATGCAGCAATCTAAATTCGAGAACAGATGAGAAACAAAGCAATTGACATGTATCAGTCTGGAAAGTGTTACAAAGCCATTTCTAAGGCTTTGGGGATCCAGCAAACCATGGTGAGAGCCATTTCCCACAAATGCAACACAACGACAACTCATCCAGGAGGTCATAAAAGAACCCAGAAAAACATCTAAAGAACGCAGGCCTCACTTCCCTCAGTTAAGATCAGTGTTCATGATTCAGCAATAAGAAAGAGACTGGAGAAAAATGCCATCCATGGGAGAGTTCCACGGCGAAAGCCACTGTTGACCAAAAGACCACAAAGGCTCGTCTCACATTTGCCAACAAAAATCTTGATTATCCCCAAGACTTTTGGGCAAATATTCTGTGGAATTATGAGAAAAAAGTTGAACTTTGGAAGGTGTGCTTCCCGTTACATCTGGTGTAAAACTAATACCACATTTGATAAAAAGAACATCATACCAACAGTCAAACGTGGTAGTAGTGTGATGGTCTGGGGCTACTTCACAGCTTCAGGACCTGGATGACTTGCCATAATTGATGGAACCATGAACTCTGCGCTCTGCCAGAAAATCCTGAAAGACAATGGCCATCAATTCATCACCTTAAGCTCAAGCGCACTTGGGTTATGCAGCAGGACAATGATCCGAAACACAGCAGCAGGTCCACCTCTGAATGGCTCAAAAAAAAAGGTTTTTTTTTGGAGTGGCCTAGTCAAAGTCCAGACTTAAATCTGATTGAGATGCTGTGGCATGACCTTAAACAGGTCATTCATGCTGGAAACCCCTTCAATGTGGCTTAATTAGAACAATTCTGCAAAAGGGTGGGCCAAAATTCCTTCACAGCAATGTGAAAGACTTCTTGCCAGTTATTGCAAATGCTTGATTGCAGATTTTGCTGCCAGGGGTAGCACAACGAGTTATTAGGCTTAGGGGGCAATTACCTTTTCTCATAGGCCCAAGCAGGTTTGGACAGCTTTTTTCCCTTAATAAATCAAACCATCAACTGCATTTTCTATCTTTGTGCAATATTAAAATTTGTTTGCTCTGACTCAGTGACAAATATGCAAAAAATAAAATCAGGAATGGGGCAAATACCTTTTCATATTACTGTACGTCTTAACATGAAAAGATCTTAAGACTTTAATTCGAGACTTTACTGGTACAGTGAGCATATATAGTATAACCGACTACATAAATATAACAAATGGCATAATTTTCTTTTCAATACATTTTACAACAATTTTAAGCACAATACAAGAAACTTATACTTGAACATTATCAGGTAAGCGTCAAAACAAGGATGCATTAACCAAAATGATCAGAGGCCCTGACCGACTGACTGTACAGAATAAACTGCTACAAAAAGTTTCAGGCCTAGCAATCCAGGTCTACTTGTTGGCATGACCATTTTCCTAAGGCTATAAGCCCGTAGGTTTTGACGACTTGGCGCCCAAAAATTTCAACAAATAATTATTAACATGTGACATTAACCAAACCAAAAATAAAGTGAGAAATTAAAAAGAGAAAAGCAAAAAGTAGAAGTTCAGAATAGAGTAGTCCAGGCCTCTCCTCGCAAGGTGACCCAGTGTCTAGGGAGCTTGGAGATATGCAATTCAGGGGTTCCAAACGCTCTCAAATCTAGCTTGTTTCTGCGAATGCTGGACAATTTTTCATTAATAATCCAGGATATTTTGTTTCCCCGATATGACATCAATAACAGTCCATTTACATGCTCGTGCTATGGTTATTTTAGCTCAAAAAGCATAATTTTATCATTGCAAAAAAAATGATTTTTTTTTTTCTTTCTATATTTTGTGACATTTAAATCATGTTAATCATGTTAAATCATGTTAAAAAATCGAAATCGAAAATGAATACTGAGCTGAAACTTGATATTCTAAATCACCATAATTGGAGCTATACGTTTTAACATGTTTTATGCAATTGTAAAATAATCGTTTTTAAAACATTTTTAATTTGCAGCTTTCATAAATTGTTGGTAATCCTGTCATCAAGGTCCTTTTTAACCATTTGGCGCAAATTGCTGTCATTGTACATCGGTATTATTACGCTTAATATCAGAGTTATGGCAGCAGATGCCATAACTCGGGTATTTTCAACAATGGCGAGCAGCTGGCTTTCAGATAAGTGATCTCTGTGGCGGTTTTCCACGTTTCACCTGAGCCGTCTGTAGCAGCGGAGACATACGCGTCCTTTTAACCTGACAAACATGGAGCCGAGTGAGGGAAAGATGGCCCCCGCTTGGCTCCATAACATTGAATGGCGTAAGTGACGTCTCACGTCACTTTCACCCAATGGTCTTAACCGCTAATGGCAGACTGTCGTCGTTATACGTCGGCTGTTTGAAGAGGGATATCATTGTTATGGCAGCAGCTAGCTATCAACTTCTTCAGCGGGTGCTCTTCTTTCAGATAAAAGTGGTCTCTGCGGCGGTTTCACCACAAGATCACTTTTTTCGGTGGCGGGAGCCCCCTCCTGCCGTGCTCTGGTGCCCTCCGCCACTTATCGGAGCTGCCGGCAGTGGCAGAGGCAATCATGTCCGCTCCCATGTGTGGTATAGATCTGAATGAGGGGAAGGTGGCCCCCACCCGGCTCCCTACCATTGCAGGGCGGAAGCGATGTCAAAACGTCTCTTCCGCCCATAGCTCTTTTTTATATTTTTTTTGTAAATATGATATCTGAGGTCTTTTAACGCCAGATATTTTATTTAAGAGGTCCTGTCATGCTTTTTTTTTGTATTGCAAGGGATGTTTACATTCCTTGTAATAGGAATAAAAGAGACAGTGTTTTTTTGTTTTTTTTTGTGTGTGTAAAAATAAAAGGTAAAATAAATTAGAAAAAATAAATAAATTTTTTAACGCGCCCCGTCCCACCGAGCTTGCGTGCAGAAGCGAACACATACGAAAACGGTGTTCAAACCACACCTGTGAGGTATCACCGCGATTGGTAGAGCGAGAGCAAATAATTCTAGCCCTAGACCGCCTCTAACTCAAAACATGCAACCGGTAGAATATTTTTTTAAATGTTGCATATGAAGATTTTTAAGGGTAAAAGTTTGTCGCCAATAAAAGGAGTTTGGGAGGATCGAGTTAGGCCAAATAGTCAATAAAGGAAAAACAAGTAGAGATAAACCTTTGGATGTTTGTATTAAGGTATGTTGAAATGCTATGGGCATATAACCGATTAACAACAAGGGTGGGGTGGGGGGGGGGTTTAGATCATCTATGACATGCCCAAATGGTAGCAGTGGTGGAGATTTAGAACCCTTATATAGAGGAGTGTCAAAGAACACAAGCTCTGGAAGACTGCAGGGTGGGTGGTGTGGGCATGTTTGGGGCAGGCCTGTCTAGGAATCCGAGCCAGGAGCAGGCATAGGCAGAGGGTAGGGGGAGAGCAGGCTAATCTCATATTGTGAAAAGGGGGAAATACTGCGCTGATCTAAAATATCAAGTGAGCAGCCACACAAGCAATATGACAAAAATTGAAAATACAATAGTGGAAAAATATGCAGCGCTAAAAATTCTTATAAAGAACAAATTATGCATCAATGTGATGATAACACAATAACCTGTGAATAAGTGTCCATTTGAAACAACCAACACAAAAAGAAAACACAAAGAAAAGAGTCCATCAATAGGGGGTGTATGACCACATCCTCATCTTTGGAAAAACTTTCTGCACGGTAGAATCAGAAATAGATGGAATACTCTTACCAGATGACACGGATCTGCTTGTCAGCGACAACAGATCACAAAGGCATGTAAGGGATCGGCTCGGCTCTGCTCGGCTGGATGATGGTACAGTGGTAGACTCACCACGGGGTATCCTGTTGGATGGCTGTAAGCCTGGACTGGAACCTCACCATAGGTGTACTCGCTCCAACTCGAATCCGTGGACAGGAACAGAGGGTCCGATTCTTTAAACGCCAACTGGTGATACGAACAGTGGTGTCCACTGATGCAAGGTGCACACTGGTATGGAGTTTTGAAAAAACTTTGCATCCAAGCAAGTCATGCAGGGAAGAGAAAGAAAACAATGCTCCGGATGGTGCAGGTAAAAGAGGGTAGGTTTTATTGAAATAAAACCAATAACATGAAAGTGATCACTTCAGTATAAAATTGAATAAAAGCAATATGGAGTGCAGGTATAGCAAGCCCGACGCGTTTCGTCTTCACCACATATTCTGTCCAGTCCAGGCAAATTAAAGAAATACTTGCAAAACACTGGGGTGTTCTAAGAAATGACAGAGTTTTGGGTCCGGTCATACCAGATAGGGCGGGCGTTATTTTTAGGGGGGCCAGATCCATTCAAGGACAGATAGCCCCGAATGTTATTGATGCCCCGAAACAGGTCACCTTTTTTCAGGACTGCAAGGCTTTTTTCCCCTGCCGCAGGTGTAATGTGTGTCTGCACAACACAAGCGGCAGACGGAAAAGTGAAACTTTCCAGTCTACGACCACCTCTAAAATATACCAGATGAAACATTTCACGACATGTGCCACCCGATACGTTGTTTACCTTTTAACTTGCCCTTGCAAGAAACAATATATCGGGAGGACTATTAGAACCTTTACAGTTCGAGTGAATGAGCACATAGCTAACATCCATAGCTAACCATAGTGTTCCACGACACTATTTACAATATCATGACAAAAATCCCCATGGGACTCAGTTTTTGGTTATTGATCGTTTTGTACCCCACTGGAGAGGTGAATCCCGCATACGGGGTGTATCGCAGTTAGAAACATACTGGATACATGAACTACGCACATACCAACCATTCGGTATGAACGTAGAATGGGATATAAATTCATTCATAAACAAGGCCTAATCTTATTAAGGTTTGAGTTATTTTAATTTATTTTTGTCTTTTTTGTGTTTTGCAAACCACAGAGTTTATAAAAAAATATTTTTAGTTTAACTGTGATCCTTAATAGATCCAGCAACTATTTTCTGATTCACATTTTTATATGTTTTACATTTTTGAGAGATGTATAGTTATAGCCCATAGATATACATATTTTCTGCACTTTATCACACATGTTTTTTGTGTAAAAGGTCCTGGGGTTGTGCTGCCCTTTTTTCCCCCCTTGAGGGCGACATTTCCCCCTTTTTCACGCTCTATTCCCCATGCACGTTTTACTTTAATATAGGAGCACGCAGGGATGATCATTTTATTGGCCGCATGTATGAGCGTAGAAGGTTTCACTTTATCGCTCATATGTTAAGTGTCTGGCAGCTTTGCCAGTACATTTAAATTAATACCCTGATGGACATGGTTGCGCGGCGCTTTTCTGTTAGATCCACACGTCAGAAGAGCCGCGCTCCCATTGGCCATCGAATGCCATGTGTTTAGTGGTGCCGCGTTCCTATTGGCCACTGAGCGCCGTGTGCTTTCCCGTCGCGCGATGACGTCACGCGCGGCGTGAATCCGCACATGGGCGTTGCGCTCCAGGGTGGTTCTGGGATGTCTGGGGACGCCAGGCTAGCGCTGCAAGGAAGATCGAGCGGCGCACTGGCCTGTGTCCCCAGACAGGACATTGGTCAACACTTCCTGCATTTGCTGCAGGTTAGCCTGGATCCATGGGAGGATCCAATATGTACCGATTCAACAGGAAGGTGGAGAGTATCCATTGCAGCCCAGATACAGGTGGCAAACATCCCTCCCCACTTTTCACTTCCCCCTTCTTTTTGTTCATTCAAAATAATCACCGATATGAGTCCATGAGCTTAATACAGGTTGCATAATGAATTCATGAGTTTAACACAGGTTGCACAATGGGAATGGTGTAATATCTGTTTTCCTTTTTTGTAACTGTATGTTTTTTAGATAAGGTTTTGTTTACTCATTTCCTGTCTTTCTAAAAGCTGATTGATGATTGGTAACCATTTGGGTCAGGAGTACTGCCGGATCCGATTGGTTAATTACCGAGCTTACCTGATTGGTCCGCCCACTCGGTTTGACTAAGCAATTTTATTATATATATGTGGCAATATGGGGGTGAAGGTAGATGCCCCAGTTGAAGTCCACTTGGACGAAACGCGTCGGGCTTGCTATACCTGCACCCCATATTGCTTTTATTCAATTTTATACTGAAGTGATCACTTTCATGTTATTGGTTTTATTTCAATAAAACCTACCCTCTTTTACCTGCACCATCCGGAGCATTGTTTTCTTTCTCTTCCCTGCATGACTTGCTTGGATGCAAAGTTTTTTCAAAACTCCATACCAGTGTGCACCTTGCATCAGTGGACACCACTGTTCGTATCACCAGTTGGCGTTTAAAGAATCGGACCCTCTGTTCCTGTCCACGGATTCGAGTTGGAGCGAGTACACCTACGGTGAGGTTCCAGTCCAGGCTTACAGCCATCCAACAGGATACCCCGTGGTGAGTCTACCACTGTACCATCATCCAGCCGAGCAGAGCCGAGCCGATCCCTTACATGCCTTTGTGATCTGTTGTCGCTGACAAGCAGATCCGTGTCATCTGGTAAGAGTATTCCATCTATTTCTGATTCTACCGTGCAGAAAGTTTTTCCAAAGATGAGGATGTGGTCATACACCCCCTATTGATGGACTCTTTTCTTTGTGTTTTCTTTTTGTGTTGGTTGTTTCAAATGGACACTTATTCACAGGTTATTGTGTTATCATCACATTGATGCATAATTTGTTCTTTATAAGAATTTTTAGCGCTGCATATTTTTCCACTAATCTCATATTGAAAATGAATAGGTTACTAAAGTTATAAAAATTCTCGTAAGGCAGAATACGACTTTCATTGATGTATTGTATTGTTTTGTAATATATCTTTTAATCTGAGCGGTCTTGGTCACTCGATTATTATTAAAAAAAAAATACGGACAAATACTGTACTGATTAAACTAAAATCGTTCTTTCTGTTATCGTACAAGAAAAATTCCCAATGCTTGTTCCTTCAGATAATTTAGCATGAAAGGAAGTGGCTGAAGCAGGCTGCAGGAAATCGGCGGAGCTAAGATGAGGCAAAGCATGAAAAGTTTAGAAAACAAACCCAAAAGATAGGGATTGTTTATGGTGCATTGTCAAAGTTAGGATGTTCAACTACTTGAGCTCAATGAATGTTACATCCCTGTTTCTCCTTGCTCCCTCTACTCTTGAGTTTTCTTTTAAAAAAAATTCCATCCTATCTTTTGTAGACCTTCTTGATAAATATCCTGATGAAGAGGTAAAAAGCTGCTCGATATCCACTGCGAGGGAAGTGACGCAGGACTTCCATGATGGCCGAGCACCTACCATTGCTCAGCTTCTGCAGGAAAAAACCCTATATTCCTTCTCCGAGTGGCCAAAGGTGTTTAAGCCGAAGTTTACTCTCGTTTTCTCTGTTTTACCTTTCAGCAAATTCATATTATTGCGATATTACTTATGAGACATTATTCTTTTGTATCTATTGCTTGACATTTGAGTTTATTATTTATTTATTTGCATTTTAAATGTAGAAGTCTCAACTGGTTGCTAAATTGTAAACTATTTTAATTCGGTAATTAGTCTCTAAAGTAAGCATGATGATTTTTTTTTTTTTAAATGCAAAATTTAACGTTTTTGTTCAGTTTTAGTATTTTATAGTATATGTTTTTACAAGTCGTCCAACTTTCTTTAAAACTCAATATATAATAACCATGCGCTCTCGCTTTGTAGGATCGAGTGATTATTAACCGAATAGACAACATTTGCCACTCGGTTCTGAAGGGGAAGTGGCCATCCTCGAGCCAGCAGTTTGAAGCACAGTGCATGGTACCGTCGGTGTTACACAGCAATCCACCAGTAAGGAGCAACTACAGCACTTCAGAAGCACAAAATTACAGCAATGGCTCCCCCAGCTCACATGCACACAAGGCAAGTTTACTGTAAAAAGACTAAACACAACTAATAGGGGAGGCATTTAATGGCTAGACGCAGTTTGAAGTGTTATGCAGTTGATGAAATCTGGTTGTGGCAGTTTGGACAGTTTTCTGCTCTGTGGGTGCTATTATATCTGGAGGAGAAGAAAAAGCGCCTCTAAGTGTAGACAGTAATGCTACTTTACTGGCAGATAAAAGACCAGGGACAACTCGTATAAATAGGTGAAGAAAACCGAGATGTCGGTGCTGGATGTTTATCCTGGGGACCGCCAGGGTCCACTGCCGCATTGAGAAGACCACGTGGAAGTCATCCATGAGAAAGCCAAGATAGCACTGGAGTGCGACGTAGTCCGCAGCACGTATGTGATTACAACACCAGTATGAAGGAAATGCATTTCGTACCAGCCTGATGAAAGGGTGCGCTTGCCCAGGTTCGGCCATGATCCCTCCCTCCCGGTAACAAGATCACGTATCCGCTGAGGACCACGGCGCACTCCAACGCTATCTTGGCTTCTTCGTGGATGACTGCCACGCGGTCTTCCCAATGCGGCAGTGGACCCTGGCGGTCCCCAGGATAAACATCCGGGGCCGACATCCCAGTTTTCTACACACACGATGATACTTTTTAAATCCTACTCTGAGAGTTGCCCCTTGTCTTTTATCTGCCAATCAAGTAGCATTACGTTGTCTTCTTTTTCTTCTCCTTGCCTGTTTTTATAAATCCTGCTTCTGTTCTTATTAAAAGCTTGCCCTAGTGCTTGGATCCTGTAGGATCCTCCTAGAGACTTGGTGAATGTTATGGTTCATGGACACTTAATTTATTAAGACTATTATATGGATGGACTTGATTATTTTATACAAGGTCTAAGACACCCAGTGGCACCTATCATCTCTGCTCTGTTCATTTGCTATTATATCTGAAACCCCATATTTTATTAACCCAATGTTTTAAACCACAGTGAGCAAAAAGTCCTGTTGCTTACAAGTGGCCTGTGAAGGGTAAACCCTCTTTCATTTTCAAATGGCTTTTATTGAGCTGGAGGACACAGTGATTTTTAATGGTATAGTTTCCTTTTTATGAATATCTACTAGTGATTTATCTGTATAAATTATATAGTCACCAGACACAGCATTGTGAAATGAGGGGTATAAAAAAAATCCTGATGACAGCCAATCCGGTATCCTTCTTTTACTAGAACTTTGAAGAATTATCTGGATCATTACAGTATATAATATTTAGCAGTAAACTCAAATTTTTACATTACGTTAAAGTGGTTGTAAACCCTTTACAATCACTTTAACCTACAGGTAAGCCTAAATTAATTATATATGCGATCTATGATCCCACTGACTAGGTTTTCCATCACTTCCTTTTTTGGTATATGAATGGATGGGAAGTCTTGACAGTGGGGACAAAGACTGCACCAAGTGCTTTCGTTAATTATTACTGTTTGTGACAACCAACCTCCTTTTTAAGTGCAGTTGTAAAAAATAGTGGGCCAGATTCACATAAGAGATACGACGGCGTATCTGCTGATACGCCGTCGTATCTCTGTTTCTATCTATGCGACTGATTCATAGAATCAGTTATGCATAGATATGCCTAAGATCCGACAGGTGTAATTGTTTTACACTGTCGGATCTTAGGATGCAGTACCGCGGCCGCCGCTGGGGGGAGTTTGCGTCGTAAACCAGCGTCGGGTATGCAAATTAGGAGTTACGGCGGATCCACAACGGATTTTCACGTTCGCTACGTCGCCGCTAGTCTAGTTTCCCGTTTGCAAAGTTAGTCGTTTTTTTTTTGGTGCCCTAACTTTAGTCAGCAAGCGTATTGCTGTCTTAAGTATGGCCGTCGTTCCCGTGTCGAAATTCAAAATTTAACGTCATTTGCGTAAGCCGTCCGGGAATACGGAAGTACGCGCGTCGCCGTTCAAAAAAATGACGTCACGGTGCGCAAAGCACGGCGGGAGTTAAGAAACGGAGCATGCGCAGTAGGTCCGGCGCGGGAGCACCCTTATTTTAAATGGCACACGCCCATTTAAATTGGCCCGCCTTGCGCCGGAGGCCGCCGGCGTAGTTTTCATCGCAAGTGCTTGGTGAATCAGGCACTTGCGATGAAAAATTGCAGCGGTGTAACGTATCTAGGATACGCTACGCCGCCGCGATTCTACGTGAATCTGGCCCAGTGTTTACAATAAGGAAGGAGGGGGGGGGGGTGTAAGCAGAACTTCCAATTTTAGGTGAAGTTCCACTTTCAAGTAGAACTATAGGCAGAACTTTTATTAATTTTGAATAGAGTAAGGGAGGGTTATAACTAGGGTTGTCCAGATACCGATACCAGTATCGGTATCGGGACCGATACCGAGTATTTGCGGGAGTACTCGTACTCGTGCAAATACCCCCGATACCTAAATAGAATACTTTCCCCCCCCCCGCCGCTGCCGCCGCATCGCGCCGCCGCATCGAGGGACATGGCTAGAGGGACATTGCTGCATATGTGAGGGACATGGCTAGAGGGACATTGCTGCATATGTGAGGGACATGGCTGCATATGTGAGGGACATGGCTAGAGGGACATGGCTGCATATGTGAGGGACATGGCTAGAGGGACATTGCTGCATATGTGAGGGACATGGCTGCATATGTGAGGGACATGGCTAGAGGGACATGGCTGCATATGTGAGGGACATGGCTAGAGGGACATTGCTGCATATGTGAGGGACATGGCTAGAGGGACATTGCTGCATATGTGAGGGACATGGCTGCATATGTGAGGGACATGGCTGCATATGTGAGGGACATGGCTAGATATGTGAGGGACATGGCTGCATATGTGAGGGACATGGCTAGAGGAACATGGCTGCATATGTGAGGGACATGGCTAGAGGGACATGGCTGCATATGTGAGGGACATGGCTAGAGGGACATGACTGCATATGTGAGGGACATGGCTGCATATGTGAGGGACATGGCTGCATATGGGGGGGACATGGCTGCATTTGGGGACACATTTAAAAAAAGTATCGGTATTCGGTATCGGCGACTACTTGAAAAAAAGTATCGGTACTTGTACCCGGTCCTAAAAAAGTGGTATCGGGACAACCCTAGTTATAACCCCTGTAAGGTTTGTTTGCCATCTGTGTCTCATTGGGGATATTTACCTTTTGCTTCCTGTCCCATAGCCAAAACAGGTATTGAGAGGAAATCCCTGCAAACAAATGGAATCTGTTGGAAACCTCCAGGTCACCAGAACTAGTTTCCCCATTGGAAGATTTCCCATCTTTTAAAGACAACCCATACTTTGGGATTTTCTTGTACTTTCAATGGTAATGGTAAACAGGACAAATGGAGAGGGTGAATCTCCCTAATGGGGGCACAGACGGCCATAAAAAAATGACCGGTGTTCTAATCCCCCTCCACTACATCCAAAACTAACAAAAAAAGTTTTGCCTTTTAGTTATACTTTAAGTAACCCAGACTGCAAGCAAACAGCATGGGAATAATGGATGTCAAGTGTGTATACTTGTGAGTGCTAGAATCACAGCAGCAAAGGAGTGTTGTGCAGGTCTTATATTAAAGTTTAAAATCTTCTTTACCTTAATTCTTTACTTTTGCAGGAAGCGATAACTGCTCCAACATTTTGCAACGATGAACGTAAGCCTCGAAAAGCATTTGAGTTTGACGGTGAGCGGTCAGACATTAAGCCCCGGGTTTCCCAGCATCTCAATTCACTACATGGAAGGAGCTCCGCAGCTATTAATGGCTGGAGAGAGACTGCCATGGAGCTTTGCAGAGAACAATCTACAGCCAGCAGCTCAGCCTACTCCATCAACAGCAGTACGCCCAAGGTGGCAGGAATAGGCGGTCTGCAGAGCTCCCTGGGAATGGACTTGTCGGGAATCCTGCAGGCTGGTCTCATCCACCCTGTGACAGGGCAGATTGTAAATGGAAGCCTACGCAGAGAGGAATCTGCCCTCCGGAGAAGACGAGGAAGGAGAAAAAATGTTGAAGGGATGGACCTTGTGTTCCTAAAGGACAGGGGAATGCACGCAGGAATTGTGGTAAGACGACAAGTCGGCATTAACACATCCAGCAGGCTGAGAATAGTTTGCCTGTGATTGTCAATTTGGAGTATAAAAGATCTGTGGTAGAAATTGGGTCAGATAATCAGATCTACATCGAATAAATAATTATCTTTAAAAGGATGTAATATTTCTGTTTTTAATATATTGAGTTTTCAGAATAAACAAAACAAGCTCGAAATTTGCCCATGCAGGGGCGGAGCTAAACAGTCACATTGAAGAACAAGTACAAATAGGCAATGTATAATATTAAATCGGCAAAGGACTAGCCAAACCCAAAGAGGGCCAGTAGGAAAGTCAAAGCAAACATTGCCATTTTTTTTCCAAGCTGTCCCCTAAGGGGTAACAATCCCCAATGACAAGTCTCATCTGGTTAAAGAACAAAGAGGAAGAGAGCACAAAACAAGAGAGGAGCAAGAGGAAAAAAGGTATGACAGCTTCAGGACCGGCACGGACAACACCTATAAATGACCATAACTGGTCGGAGGTAAGGATGGGAAGCAGTGGCTTATCCAGGGTTCCTAGACTTTGAGAAACTTTGGGTGTGAATCATAAAGAATACTGGACATCTGTTGTCTGACCATGACAGCGGTCAAAAGGATGTAATAGTTCAATGGAAATTTTAATGGTGTTTGTCAGTTTTATTTAAATAATGTTTTATCTGTGGGTTTTTTCCCCCCTCCCTTTTATGTATGCAATCACTGTAACAATTTTAAAGGACCTCTTTCATGTACACCCAGGATGCGGGTACATATAAAAAAATTGGACCTCACCACAACAAAAAAAATTTGAAGGAGAAATACTTAAAAAAAAAACAAAAAAAAAAAAAACTATGCACTTTCCTTTAACATGTTATTGAAGTTACTTTTATGCATAAATCTGGCAGTGTGGTTACCTGAACCAGTTCCATTATAGCATGTCAGTGTTCTACATGCTGTGTCAATTGTAATGTTTCTGTTCTTAAACCTGGTTTGCTACCCCACAGGGAATGCGGGAAGATTCCAGCCAGCTGGGCTCTACGCACACAGAAGGCCCATCTCCCATACAGTCTGTCACTACAGCTTCTAAAATGCACTCCGAGAAAGTGATGCCCAACAAGAGCCTCCTGGAATGGCTGCGCCAGCAGTCAGACTGCACAATAGACATACCAACCTATGGAGGTGTAAGTTCATTAATTCTTTCCACTGTGTTGCTTCTTGAATCATCTGAAATTTGAGTAGAACTTCAAGAGCCCTTTTCACACTGAAGGCCGGGGGGGTAAAAACAGGCGGTTTATTCGTTTACACCCCTTCTGATTGTCCACATACAAGCAGACATGGCAAACGAATGGGACTTTACACATGCTGTGTCAAATTTAACTCAGCGTGCAGAGTTTGACTGGCAGCACTCCGTCAAATTTGTCCATTGAAGTCAATGGTGGCTAAACTGCCTCCGGTCTCCTGCCCTCCATCCTGACAGAGGGGGCGGGGGAGGATATGGAGGGGGATACAGAGCACGGAGAGGGGAGAGCAGAACAGAGGACAGCAGCGGCACGGAGGGGGAGAGCAGAACGGCAGCGGGACGGGGGGGGGGGACACGGAGCATGGAGGGGGAGAGCAGAATGGAGGACAGCAGCGGCACGGAGGGGGAGAGCAGAATGGAGGACAGCAGCGGCACGGAGGGGGAGAGCAGAATGGAGGACAGCAGTGGCACGGAGGGGGAGAGCAGAAAGGCAGCGGCATGGAGGGGGGGACACAGGAGCATGGAGGGAGAGAGCAGAACGGATGGGGGAACTGGAGGAGGATACAGGGAAAGTCAGGTATCGGTAAAGTATCTGAGCATTTTCCCCAAGTACAAGTACTCGGGGAAATGCTTGGTATCGATGCGGATACTAGTATCGGTATCGGAATAACCCTAATAATATGCTATACAAAAACAAACCTGAATTAATGATAATGTAAACATAAAATTGTATTCGTACAGTTAAAAGTGTAAGAACATTAAAAACATTTCATATCTTTCTGAATGTTTTTTATATTTTTTCATACAGTAGCGTCTATACAGGAGAAACTTGGTGGAGCAACGTGTTTCTTACATAAGATTGCTTAGTCGGAAACCATATGGTCCCGGGGAGCCAAAGGTTCTATTTGTACGCTCTACAAGTAAAATACCTACAAAGTGCTATTTTTTTTAGTGCATGACACCTAGACGCCATATATTTATCGGCCTTGGATCTATCTATATCTATTAGCAATGCCCATCTTTGCCGTCATCTGTAACCCCCCCCAAGCTTACTGGCTTAGCTAAGAAACTGGCTTGTCATATACTGTATGAATGGTGGCCAGATGTTTGATAGCTCTCCAATGGAAGAGATGAAAACCGCTGACACCAACAGAGCTCTATGCTAGGATCAAAGATGTGGAGATCATGGAATCGGCAAGCCTGGCTGATGAAGTAGATAGTCACGGAGTGGTTTGGGAAACTTGGCATTTTAGAAAAAAAACTCCACGAGGCTCTAAAGACCCTTTCCCGTTTTGAGATCTTGACTCTCTCTAAGCCCAGGGGTGACGATCTTTGCCTTTACAGCCTCTCTATCTTTCTTTCATTTGTTTCCTCTTTTTTTTTTTTTTTTCTCTCACCGATTTATTTATTTATTTTTTCCCCCAAATTAAACCAGTAGACATATGCTTTACCTACTTGGGTTTGAAGTTACTGAAAATGCCCCTTCCACGTACTTACCACAATGTTTTTACGCAACTATTTTGCGTGATCCTCCTGTAGTATATGCAATATATGGTAGCTGAACTTGGCTGCAGATTTAGAAGCGTAATTCGGTACTTCAGTGAATTTATTTGCGCACTCTGTCGGATTGCTATTGGAATCTTGCATGATTTCCAGTGTTATTTTACTTTTTTGTATTGGGAAAATTTTAAAACTTGACAAAATAAAATTGTCAATTATAAAAAATAAAAATAAAATTGTTTCATCAGGATCCACTTGCTATAATGTCAAAAATTTATGATATACAGGATCTGGAAGAAAATATTTTTTTTAATAAACGGATGACAGATCCATCGTATATCATATCTTGGGTATATATCCGTATATACCCAAAAACGTTTACTTGTATCAAAAATCAGTAAACTCTAAAAATATAATATCACAGAAGGGATTGTATGGAAAGGAATGGGGGGAAAAACATAAACTATTTAGGGCAGTTTAATTTTGTTTGTTTTTTTTCCCCCACGCCTCTGCATATAGTCCCTTCTGTGATATTACATTATAGAGTTATTGATATATGTAAATGTTTTTGGGTATATAAATATATTTGATGGATCTGTGCTCTGTTATATAGAAAATATTGTACTGTACATCACCTCTTTCTGACATAATGGCAAGTGGATCCTGATGAAGCAAAATTATGTGCGAAACACATTGATCCACCAAGTTTCTCCTATATAGACGTACTATGCTACTGTATAAAGACATAAAAAACATTAGGAAAGATATAAGATGTTTTTAATGTTATTAAATTTTTAATTTTGTACTAATACAATTTTAGTTTTACATTACCATTCATGTTTGTTTTTGTAAGGCATTATATTGATCCCCTTCTCCATTGCTGTGATAGAGATTAGAGGTTTATTTTTACTTTATTCAGCGTTTGTATATGGGGGACATGACATTCTGACCATTGTAAAGGTTTTCCACTCATGTCTTTATTTAGATAGCTGGACACTCTCCCCAATAAGCAGAAATACCTTAACACTTTAATTTATGTTAATTAATTTTCTGCAACATTTTCCAGAGTTTATCAGATAAACCTAAGCCAAGGCGTCAGCGGTACAAGGAACCGGTGAAACTGGATTTCAGCATGCTAGCTGGTGAAGAGAGGACCTCGGCTGTAAATAAAGATGCAGGACGACGGGTAGGGTTTCGATTGAATCTATTTTGTATGTATATGCACTACCTTTTTATTTTTAAAGCAAACCTGTCATAACAAAAAGTAGTTAGGCTGCCATTTGTGAACTTTGTAAAAATGCTAGCTGCTTAGTAGAGCTGCACGATTAATCGTCAAGAATCGTTATCGCAATTTTTTCCCTGTTGCAATCTTGACAAAGGATTTCCCGATCTTTGGTATGCAGAGAATTTTCTCTCTGCTCTCAGCCATCAAAAGTCAAAGTCTGGGCAGTCTGCCAAGTTTTAAAACATTCTATCAGTGAAATGTTAAGTCTAAACATTGTATCAATTTGACTTTTACATCAAAGGAATAGACTTCTGTATGTAAATTAGGAACGTTTAACCACTTAAACACCAAACCTTTTTCGGACAGTTGTTTTCGAGTTAAAATATTTTTTTATTTTTTTTGCTACAAAATTACTTAGAACCCCCAAACATTATATATATATATATAATTTTAGTACAGACCCTAGAAAATAAAATGGTGGTTGTTGCAATATTTTATGTCGCACTGTATTTGCGCAGCGGTCTTTCAAATGCAATTTTTGGGGAAAAAATTACTTTAATGAATTAAAAAAAAAAAAACTAACCAGTAAAGTTAGCCCAATTTTGTTTGTATAATGTGAAAGATTTTACGCTGCAAGAATCATGATCTTTATTCTAAGCAAAACAATCGTGATTATCATTTTGGCCAGAATCGTGCAGCTCTACTGCTTAGTTGCAAATGCCAGTTGCCTGGTTGTCATGCTGATCTTTCGGCTTCACGTTTACTGACCTGAAGTAAAAGTGTTACCAGCCAGGGCAAGCAGGCAACTAGAAAATTTTCATTGGAGGTCAACTCTAGCCAGGCAGTAAAAGCAGGTACTGAAAACTGGTCAGACACTCCACTGACTTGTGTTGATGGCTGATGCAGTAGTAAAGAGAATTCTCTGCTGAAGTCTCCTAAGAAAAAGACTTCCAAGAATATGAAATGTCTGGTGCCCCCCTGCACTCAGTGGTTCCTCCTGTCAACCAATACATTGCTAGGGGACACAGTTATGACAGAGGTCGGTGGGAGGAACCACTGCTCGCAGCGGGGGCCAGGAATTCTACACGCTGGAAACCTGCCGTTCATTTCTAAAGCCTATCTCTAGCTAAAAAAAAAATCGTAGTTTTCCTAGAGTTTTTATACCGGGGACAGTCATATGAGAAATGCAGGGATGATGGGGTGGGCTAGTGGTTGTCAGTGAAAGGAAGCCTCATAAACAGGGACTCTGTAACAAAATGAAATAAAAAAAAAAAAAGGTCTTGGTTTTAATATTTGACATTATTTACTGTGCATCAATCAAAAAAATGTTTTATTTAACACAAAAAAATGTTTTTTCTTTTTTTGTCTTGTTTCTGAATTCAGGGATTTCTCCCGGAGGCAAAGTTTGGTAGAGTATTGTCTGAACCCCTACTTCATGACCCTGGCCCCAGGAGAAGAGGAAGGAGGCCTCGAACAGATCTACTAAAACCCCCCGGATCCGATTCTTCTTCATCAGGCTTGAATCCTCTTTTCATGAACGGCCTAATAGCTGGAATGGATATAGTGGGATTGCAGAACATGAGGAATATGCAGGGTATTCCTTTAACAGGACTCTTAGGCTTTCCTACAGGATTCACAGCTGTATCTGCCAATGAGGATGTAAAGAACACGTTGAGTATGTTGCCCATGATGCTCCCAGGTATGACTGGCATGCATCAAATGTTTGGCGTTGGTGGAATTATCAACTCTCCCATCTCTTCTTCTGTGCCAACGTCTTTAGGAAGCACAATAAAAGGTGGCGTCACCTCGACAGAGAATCCTGCCGAGGACAAGGACACATCCCAGGAGAGTCCAAACGATGCCGCGCCTGTGGAGAAAACGTCAGGTGCTGCTTTTAAAGAGCAGACAGAACCCACAGTGACTACCAGTAGCCCTGTAGCTTTTAACCCATTCCTTATCCCTGGCATGTCCCCAAGTCTGCTTTACCCTTCCATGTTTCTGTCGCCGGGCATCGGCATGGCAATACCAGGGGTTCAGTCTAACCGCACATCAGAGGCAGGTGTCCACGACACACAACGGAGGAGGAAGAAGAAGGTTAAGGGAGACCCCCCGACTTCTGAACCTGAATCGGTGTCCTTAACTGAAGCCACAGACCAGGAGCAGCCCTCTCCCAGTGGTCAGAACTTTGTAGATATAAGCGAGACCCCAGCATCTGAGAGAGAAGAGGACGATTCTGGTTTAAGAGAGACTCCGGACAATACCATTTAGAAATTTGGTCCTCTCAAATCTCCCCTTTCCCCAGAAAATTGTGACTTGTGAGTTCATTCTCTCATGACTATTTCTAGCTTTCTGGCGTGTCCATCAGTCAACTCTACCTAAACAGCTCCACATTTTTTTTTTCTCCCCTGGTATGCCTGTAACAGCTCTCTAATTGAAGGTAGACAAAAACCACAGCACGCGGGTGTCGTGGGAAAGCCGAATCCTTTTTTGAGGTTTTTTTTTTTCCCCCCTCATTCCACTTTTTTTTGTTTTGTTTGTTTTTTATTCATTTTAATCTTTTCCGCACCAGACTCTTGGTTTCAAGGCACAGTGTAGCACAATGCCTTAAAGCAGCAAGCCCTTCATCCAAAGACAGGCGTTTTGCTAAAGCAATAGGATTGGTGCTGTCTGCAATCAGCTTAAAACCGAAAGGAGAAATGCATTATATTAGATTACTAAACTCTTGAAGTGGGTTCTGTGGTCGACACCTTTTCACAATCCTCATCTGCTGACAAAAGGTTACAAAAAGTTGAGCAAAAAATAAAAGGTTTATCCTTTTTGTTGAGGGATCGGTAGTGTTTGTTCCTTCAGCTTAAGAAGGGAAGCGATACCCACAACTGGGTTAAGGACATTTCAGCCAAAAAAATTATATAGTAGCTTAGAGGCCATTTACATTTCTTTGATTTCCATTTACCCCTTAACCACATTTAATTTCCAAGATTTGTAGGCACACTGTTCACTGTGGAAGAATGGCATAGACTGCTGCAGGTTGGCCATACCTTAACACTTAGGCACAATGGTGCAGATGTTTGCTATAGAGGGCAGCTGGAAACTAACTGCATAGAGAAATGTCCGTTGGCTTTTTCTCTATGTCCGTCACATGAACACGTACTTGTAGCTTGCCCAAGTGTTGATCGTGTGAATGGAGTTGTGGAGGTTGGGGGAGTCTCCCCAGTGCTGGCTTACCTGGACAACTATCATTTCAGATGTGCTTGGTTTTAAATTGCGCCACAATTCTCCCCCAAAGAATGGTTGCTTGGGCTGTCTGCTGCTGCCATAAACAGAAGATTGTTGTCTGGTTCATGAAAAAATTTGTCAACTGGGCAAAGATAATTTCCAGTCTGTAAGCCGCTTTAGAGCTTGTGTAGACAGGCAAGTGCAGCACACTTTGAGGTGCATTCAGATTGTATTTGGGATCAGTTTTGGGTCTCTCTGAACGTCTTCATAAGGTTTGCTTTTAACCTTTTTGCTGACTTGCAGTTAATCACCTCCTAAGTTGCTTCAAACTACTTTTGCATTTCCATTGACTTGTATGGGATGAAAAGCTAACAGACTTGTGTCCACAAGCCCTAAGACGAATGGTGGAGAGCAGCTTGTTTAAGCAAGGATATTTTTGGTTCTGCTCTGGTTAAACCCTATCATCCAACAAATGACATACTCTGCAAAATGGAGCATGAACATCGGGTCCCAATTTTTATTTGCATCAACATAAGCTTCTAAACTTGCGTTAAAGGGTTTCTTAAAGGGGAGGTTCACCCTAAAAACGACTTTCTAGTATTACATTGGCCCCCCACATTGCAATACAATTATGCCAATTATGTTTTTTTTTATGCTGTACATACCTTAGGAACAGCTAATTCACCCGTGGCTTCCGGGTTGCGAGTCCCGCGGGAGTGGACGTTCCTAACATGCTGTTGATTGACGTGATGACCAAAAACGAGCTCCCCCCCCCCGTCGCTTAAGCTGCGTCACGATTGCCGAAAGGAGCCGAACGGCGGTGCGCAGGCGCAGTATAGCGCCGACTCGCCGTTCGGCTCCTTTCGCCAATCGTGACGCAGCTTACGCGACGGGGGGAGCTCGTTTTTTGTCATCACGTCAATCACCAGCATGTTAGGAACGCCCACTCCCGCGGGACTCGCAACCTGGAAGCCACGGGTGAATTAGCTGTTCCTAAGGTATGTACAGCATACAAAAAAACATAATGGGCATAATTGTATTGTAATGTGGGGGGCCATTGTAATACTAGAAAGTCGTTTTTAGGGTGAACCTCCCCTTTAAACTGAACAATTTAAGTGGAGGCAATTGGGCTACTAGATCTACAATCGTGTACTTTTCTCCTAAGCATTTGCTGTAAAAGAGTGAATTGGAACTTTGCCGGTAGGGCTTATGTCTAGCACGACAGGGCAGAGCAGCAAGGGAAAGAGATTGGCACAAGACTGTCTTGGCTTCAAGAGCAGCTTCTTTGGCCACACAAAGCATATTCACAGCAGCTAATTGGATAAGGAGACTGATTACTGCACATTGTTCTTATTGAAAATGTTATTTTGGGTGCAGTTTTTACCCTCTTTACGGCCTCTTTACCTAACTTGCTCTACAATTTGTTTTGGACTTGGACCCCTTTCACACTGGGGCGTTTTTCAGGCGCTTTGACGTTAAAAATAAGCCTGTAAAGTGCCTGAAAGAAGTCTCATCTGCAATCCCAATGTGAAAGCCTGAGTGCTTATAGAGCCCTTTCACACTGCCAGCGCTCGAAAAATGCTGGTAAAGCGCCGCTAAGACCCCTTTCACACTGGGGCGTTTTTCAGGCGCTTTGGCGTTAAAAAGCTCCCACAGTGGGAAGGGAGCTTTAGGAGCGGTGTATTCAACGCTCCTAAAGCGCTGCAAAGAAGCTGCTTGCAGGACTGAGTGCAGCGCCTCAGTGTGAAAGCACTCTGGCTTTCACATTGGGATTGCAGATGCAACTTCTTTCAGGCGCTTTATTTAACGCTAAAGCGCCTGAAAAACGCCCCAGTGTGAAAGGGGTCTTAGGAAGGCCAAAGACGGTGCAAATTTGGTTGCAGGAAAGAAATTTGCATGATTCCCCCATCAACTTTGACAGCGCTGACGGGGGAATCCCTCCTGCCGAGATATTGTTTTCGCCCGGCGACAGGAGAGAAGACAGTGATTATTGCTAGTGGCTATAGCAGCCGCTATAGATGCAAGTAAAATCAGGCAGGCTTTGTTGTACCCAAGTTGATCGATCAACTTGGTACATTAAGCCTGGCCATAAACAGTTCGAAACCTTGGCTGGTTCCTGCTGAACCGGGCGAGATTTGAACCATCTATGGCCGGCTTAAGCATTGTTTATATGGAGAACACCAACAACCTACATAAAACATCTTTAGTACGCATTGAACAGAAACCCCAATCTCAACAGTGATTTTCCTATTTTAATAGAAATGATTACAATAAATAATTGGGTAGAATGGTGATTTTAGCTCAGCAATATCTGTAGCATTAACCTTTTCTGATTCATGTCAGAGCAATTTTAAAAAGCCTTAATATTAAGCACCCTTACACACATGAGGCACTTTTTACCTGTCCCATTTACCCTCCCTTCCAACTACCTGTTCTCCTTAAATTTAAGGAAAGGTGCACTTGATTTAAAATGTCACCTTATTTTATTTTTTTAAAGCTATCAAAGGCCTGGCCTTTTTGATAAATTTATTAGGTATAATTTTATATATACATTTTAAAGGTAGAAAGACACTGTAGAGTAGCATACGTGATTTTGTTGTAGGATGGCCACATTTGTGCAAGATTTAAGAAAGGCTGCTGCTTTATTTTAACAAACAAAAAAGTTATTCAGTGATGCAGTGGCGGGATTATAAATTAAATACTTTTTAACATTTGACAAAGGGGTGTTCTGTCTTTAGTGCTTCTGGGCCCAGTATGCATGCTCCAGATGCCAGCTATTCTGGTGGAACAAAATTCCTGCTGGATATATAGATGACCTGGTATGCTGGGGACACTGTAGACTCAAGATGCAAATCCACTTCCTAGCTGTGCATTAAATATAAGTTCACCTTTGGGAACATGTTGCATGTTCCACACGTTTTTAGGGTGAAACATATGTAACCTATTCCCAATGCTGCAGCCGCTGCCCGATCCCTGCACTCCCTGTGACATCAGTACAGGGAAAAGTTCCCCATACTAGCCGTCAATTTATTTTATTTTTTAAAACTGCGCAACCGTGTAAGGCTCCGCACACATGGCTGCGTCATTCATACACAGAGGTCTGTGTATGAATGAACTTCAGGTCCTGACATCCTTTGCGGATGTCGGCTTGCAATTCTCAATGAACTTGATTCTTCATTGATTCTTCCTGCGAGTGTGTCTGCTTGCCTGTACAGCAGTGGTTCTCAACCTTCCTAGTGCTGTGACCCCTTGATAACATTTCCAAGTTGTGGGGAACCCTAACAGAAAAATTATTTTCGTAACGTGAGTTGTCAGCACCCAAGGCAAGACAAGTACCGTATTTATCGGGGTATAGCGCGCACCCCCGAACTTGAAGGAAGATTCCTGCAAAAAAAAAAAATACTTAGTTCGGATGTCCCTCATCGGTGTCTTGCCCGTCATCCATCGGCGGCCTCGTCCGGTCCGGCATCCTTCTGCGGCCATGGTGGTGTCCTCCCCGCTCGATCCCCGCTTCCTGCGCTGTGTTCAAACCACTGCGCCGACATATACCGAGCGGAGTACACTCGGGTATAGTTGGGCGGGCTCGGCTCCTCTCACGTAAAGGACGTACAGGACGTGACCGCGAGAGGAGCCGAGCCTGCCCGACTATACCCGAGTGTACTGCGCTCGGTATATGTCGGCGCAGTGGTTCGAACAAAGCGCGGGAAGCGGGCATTGACGTATATCGCGCACCCTCGATTTTGCCCTGATTTTCAGGGCAAAAATGTGCGCGGTATACGCCGATAAATACGGTAATTTGCACCCCTAACCCACGGACATTCAGCGCGCCGAGTCCCTTCCACTTGTACAGTATTAAAACCCCCTATGGTACATTTAAGGATTTACCACTCTCTCTTTGTTCTCCTTTCTTTCCCTTTTATCTCTCTCTATCCTAATTTATTAAATCCCCCACCCCCCTCTCTAGCCGTCTTTCTTGTTCTTATTCTTTCTCTTCCTTTTTTTTTGTTCATCCCCCTCTTTTCCTCTCCCTTCCATGTATTCTTGTATTCTCTATTTTTATTCCCGCTTCTACTTCTTGGGGGGGGGGGGGGGGGCTGGGATGCGTTGCAATACTGGCGGGGAGTTGGGATGAGTGGCAATGCTGGGGGGAGTTCTAATCAGCCAACTTAGGTGCTCTTGATCAGGGTCATCTGCTGATCTGAGAACTGTAGTGGGGACTTTTAATTGCAACTATAATCATAGGTAGTGTTACTCACTGCGTCTCTGGCTTCACTGTGCCTCTGACTTTGTGGTGTCTCATAGCAGTGACACCTATGCTGAAAATTAGGAGATGGGGTCTCCTCCAGCCCCTCCCACTTCACATTCCTCACCAGTGAGCTGATCTCTAGTCTCTGTCCCCCAGCCATGCCGTGAACAGGATGGGCGGCTGTGAAGAGGCCGAGTGGGCGGCCGCAGGTTCCAGGGACAGCCCTGGTGGGCGACCGCAAAATTGCTGAGAGAGCGGTGCAGGCTTCAGGAACAGCCCAGGATTCGGTGACCCCTGGCAAATCATCATTCGACCCCCAGGTTGAGAACCACTGCTGTACAGGATGTATGGGCACACAGATACACCGAGAGCTCTGCAGGAGACCTGCATCATGACACCAAGGATCTGCTGATCATTAATTAGTTCAATGTTTTACAGGCGTTTTTTCGTTTAGTGAACTTATCCTTTAAGTGTGATAAGGCAGGAGCTAGGGCAAATATAGCGAAGAAGTGACCTCTCAGGCTCGTAACCCCCTGTCTGCTTGGGCTTGGAGCCTGTACTCAAACATCTTGTATATGTTGATGTGGAATGCAACACAGCATATGAGAAGCTAGAGAATAAAACATTTTTTCATTCAACCAGCTTTTGCAAAAACTAATGAAGGAAACCTATTGCCTACAGTTTCTGTTGACCACGGGAAGTGAATATGGGGATATGCTGCTGTGAATCATTCATATACATGTAGACTTAACTTGGTGGTCAGTCTGTTGAAGCTCTAGCCCAGTGGTCTCCAAACTTTCTAAACAAGGGGCCAGTTTACTGTCCATCAGACTTTAGGGGGGGCCGGACTGCGGCAATTTGGAGTAGAAATTGTCCTGTCATCAGTGGGAGTAAACAATGCATCTTTAGTATAAGGGGAAGGAATAGCGCACCATCAATGTCAGTGGGAGGAATGTGCCCAACCATTGATATCAGTGGGAGGAATAGTGTCTAATCGTTGGTATCAGTGGGAAGAATAGTGTCCCATCATTGGCATCAGTGGGAGGAATAGTGTCCCATCATTGGCATCAGTGGGAGGAATAGTGTCCCATCATTGGTATCAGTGGAAGGAATAGTGTCCCATCATTGGTATCAGTGGGAGGAATAGTGTCCCATCATTGGCATCAGTGGGAGAAATAGTGTCCCATCATTGGCATCAGTGGGAGGAATAGTGTCCCATCATTGCCATCAGTGGGAGGAATATTGTCTCATCATTGCCATCAGTGGGAGGAATAGTGTCCCATCATTGGTATCAGTGGAAGGAATATTGTCCCATCATTGGTATCAGTGGAAGGAATAGTGTCATCATTGGGAGGAATAGTGTCCCATCATTGGTATCAGTGGGAGGAATAGTGTCCCATCATTGGCATCAGTGGGAGAAATAGTGTCCCATCATTGGTATCAGTGGGAGGAATAGTGTCCCATCATTGGTATCAGTGGGAGGAATATTGTCTCATCGTTGGTATCAGTGGGAGGAATAGTCTCTTATCATTCATATTAGTGAGATGAATAGTGCCCTATAATTGGTGTCAATGGGAGAAATAATGCCTCATTGTTGGTGTCAGTAGGAGAAAGTGCCCCATCATTGGTATCAGTGGCAGGAATAGTGCCCCATTGTTGGTGTCAATAGGAGAAATAGTGCCCCGTTGTTGTCACCACCAAGAATTAATGCCCCATGGTTGGTGTCAGTGATAGAAATGGTGTCTCTTTATCAGTAAGAGGAAAGGTACCTCAAGGGCCGCATAAATGCGAGCAAAGGGCCGCATCCCGCCCCCGGGCCACAGTTTGGAGACCACTGCTCTAGCCCAAGCACATATTAAGGAAAACACTCAATTAACACAGTTATGTGTTCAATAAAATAATCAAATCTTGTTTTAAATGCAACCAATGTACCTGAATGGTATCGGCCTGCTGTAATCCGCTGCATAGCAGCACTAGGAGAGGGAGTGGCAGCACTGGGAGCCATGTTGGTTTGGGCTGACAAGGAACATGCTGGCAGGAGGAAAGAGCACAGGGTAAACTACTACTGCGGCTTCACTGCCCATTCACAGATTGGGGGCAGAGAAATAACCAAATGTTGTATTAAGCGCAGTAGAGAAAATTCAGGTCGCCAACCTGTCTATGCTGTCTGGCCAACATTTTTTTTTTTAAATCGCAAAACTTAATGGACAGAAATACAAATCCTTTTGCGTGTAAAATCACTCCCAATGTTTTACATTTTGTTTGTGGTGCATTGTGGGAAAGTGAAGTGGTAAATTATTGTTGTGTACAGCGGGAACGGCTCCTTCTTCGGACATGTTTATGCTTGAGGTCTGCTCAGATTTCTCCTGATAGGTGCTTTCACATGCTGTGACCCAGAAGCACCAAGTTCAGAAGCCCTTAAAGGAGAGAAGTACAGGAGCTCCGGTTACATTACCTTTTGAAAATGCTAGTTGCCTGGCTGTTATTGTGTCTCCTCATTTCAATACTTTTATTACTGCGAGTCAATGACCCAGAACAAATATGTGGATTTGGAAAGTTGGAGGAAAAGGCCGACTTCCTTGTATGCATATTTTTTCTGGGTCATCATAAGCAGTTAAGGGCAACCATGAGCCCAAAGAAAACTTTGGAAGTGGCTAATCCAGAAGACAAGAAAATTATTGGGCTTAAAGCGGAACTAAATCCTCCCATCTGTTACATCTGAAGATGTCATCTCTGCTTCTATGTAGCTCTTCAGTTGACCTGGTGCTGCACATGTGACCAGCTATGACACCAGCCATTTGAGGACTTGTAAGTTCTGCTGAGAGCTGACATAGGTACACTGGCAACTGAAAGCTAGAAGACCCCTTTCACACTGGGGCATTGTTCAGGCGTTTTTCTGGGGCTTTGTTGTGATAAAAAAAAAAAAAAAAGCCTGTAAAGCGCCTGAAAGAAGCCTCATCTGCAATCCCGATGTGAAAGCCTGAGTGCTTTCAGAGCCCTTTTACACTGCCAGCGCCCAAAAAACGCTGGTAAAGCGGCACTAAGGCCCCTTTCACATTGAGGCGTTTTTCATGCGGTACAGCGCTAAAAATAGCGCTGCTATACCGCATGAAAAAACC
Organism: Rana temporaria; assembly: GCF_905171775.1. Lineage (NCBI taxonomy): Eukaryota > Metazoa > Chordata > Amphibia > Anura > Ranidae > Rana > Rana temporaria. The sequence goes on along the minus strand of NC_053500.1, from coordinate 115,700,691 downwards.
TGCCCTGTAGTGTTCAATGTGAAAGCCCGAAGGCTTTCACACTGAAGCGGTGCGCTAGCAGGAGCGCTCCAAAAGTCCTGCTAGCCGCATCTTTACGCGGTATAGGAGTAGTGTGTTCACCGCTCCTATACCGCGCCTTCCCATTGAAATCAATGGGAAAGCGCGGTAATGCCGCCCGCAACGCGGGCAGTATTAACCCTTTTTCGGCCGCTAGCGGGGGTTAAAACCTCACCGCTAGCGCCCGAATATCACGGTAAATACGACGGTATCGCCCCGCTACAAATAGCGCGGCTATACCGTCACCGCGGCTCTATGCCTCAATGTGAAAGAGGTCTAAGACTCCTTTCACACTGGGGCGTTTTTCAGGCGCTTTGGCGTTAAAAAAAAAAGCTCCCTTAATGGGAAGGGGGCTTTAGGAGCGGTGTATTTAACGCTCCTCAAGCGCTGCAAAGAAGCTGCTTGCAGGACTTTTTTGATGCCCTGCCAGCGCAGCGCCTCAGTGTGAAAGCACTCTGGCTTTTACATTAGTATTGCAGATGCAGCTTCTTTACAGGCACCTTTTTTAACGCTACAGCGCCTGAAAAACGCCCCAGTGTGAAAGGGGTCTTAGGCTAGGATCCCACATGTCCGGCTGCCATTTGAAGACTTGCAAGTTCTGCTGAGAGCTGACATAAGCATACTGGCTACTGTGAAAGCTATAAGGCTAGGATCCCACATGTCCGGCTGCGGTTTACAGTCCGGAGTCCGTTGCGGGTTGGTTACTAGTTAAGGTGTAAATTTTTACTTGAATTTGCACCTAAACAAGACCCAAAATCACCCAGGACCCTTTTTAGAAACGGACCACGGCTGCCCTAGACATGTGTAAACCGGCTCCATTGATAACTGACCCGATTCACATGTTCTGCAAATCGGACGCGGTTTAAAAAACGCATTTGATTCGCATATATGTGAACCGAGCCTTAAAAGAGGCATGCCTTCAAATGTGACTGTTAAATCCGTTGGGTTTAGTTCCACTTTTCATTTTCTACGCTGATTTTGAACCTGTTTGTTGTGCCGCCTCCTTGTTCTGAAGCTATATCACTGCAGAATCAAGTGTTTTTTTTTAGAAGTATCCCCTATTTTTTATTATGGTTACTAGTCTGGTAGAATAGATGCAAATATATAAATATATATTAAATAATGACTGAAAAAAGCATATATTCATTTTTTCTAAAGAGAAAAAAAAAGTATATAGAATGATTTTGTCCTTAGTAGTTTAATGACAGAGCGGCAGACGTGCTGTCTTCTATTTTTTTATGCTGTTGCAGTTGTGTAACTTTTTGCTGTTTTTGTGTCTTTGTCTCCCTTTTGCTTTGTAAACTTTCTGTTTTGGAGATGTTGTTATCGTTTCTTTTTGCCCATAGTTGCTGTTTGGGTTTTCTCTGCACTTGTCTCCAAGGGTTTTAGCTATCGTGGGTGTGAATCTTGCACTGGATTGGTCAAAATAAATCTCCAGCTGCTTTATGCACCTTGCTATTTAAAGCGGGGGTTCACCCGAAAAACACATTTTTAACATTGGATTGAGGCTAATTGTGGGAAGCACAATCTGGTGTTTTTTTTTTTAAATCGAAGCAGTACTTACCGTTTTAGAGATCGATGTTCTCCGCCGCTTCCGGTATGGTCTGCGGGACTGGGCGTTCCTATTTGATTGACAGCCTTCCGACCGTTGCATACAGCGCGTCACGAGTTGCCGAAAGTAGCCGTACGTCGGTGCGCAGAAGCCGTATAGAGCCGCACTGACGTTCGGCTACTTTCGGCAACTCGTGACGCGCTGTATGGTACGGTGGGAAGGCTGTCAATCAAATAGGAACGCCCAGTCCCGAAGACCATAACCGGAAGCCGCGGAGAACATCTATCTCTAAAACGGCATTGGTTTAAAAAAAAAAACACCCGATTGTCCTTCCCACAATTGGCCTCAACCTAATGTTAAAAATTTTTTTGGGGTGAACCCCCGCTTTAAAGCGGAACTTTTCAGCTTTCCATCTATTAAATCTTCTGCCCTTGTTGTTTTAAACTTTGGCTAGTAAAACATTATTTTTTTTCTGCCACAGCCCACTTCCTGTTTCTTGTCTGGTCATTAGTCTAGACCAGTGGTCTCCAAACTGCAGCCCGGGGGCCAGATGTGGCCCTTTGCTTTCTTTCATCAGGCCCTTGGACTACTATTCATCCCACTGATACAAGACACTTTTCCTCCCACTGACACCAATAATAGGGCATGATTCCTGTCCATGACACCAACAATGGGGTACTATTCCTCCCCCTGATATCAAATATGTGATTCATGGAGGGGGGAGCGGGATCTAGGGGCCCCTTGTTAAAGGGAGGATTCCAAATTCCGATAAGCTCCCCTTACTTGCAGACCCCCACAATCACATCCCAGGGTTTTTGGAAAGAGGCCCTTGACCCCCATCAACATGGAGACAAGGTGCTTTGGGGTGGGAAGCACAGAGCCCCCCCTGCCCCAAAGCACCCACCCATGTTGAGGGCATGTGGCCTGGTATGGTTCAGGAGGGGGGGCACTCACTCATCACCTCCCCTTTCCTGCCAGACTGCATGCTTGGATAAGGGTCTTGTATGGATTGTGGAGGGGACCCCACGCTGTTTTATTCTTCTTTTTTTTTTTTTTGTCAATGCTAGAAAAAAAAACTATTCTCACTGGCCACAGTTCCGGCCCCCCTAAAATCTGAAGGACAGTAAACTGGCCCTTTGTTTAGAAAGTTTGGAGACCCCTGGTCTAGACCAGTGATAGTGAACCTTAGGAGCCCAGATGTTTTAGAACTACATTTCCCATGATGCGCATGCACTCTGCAGTGTAGATGAGCATCATGGGAAACATAGTTCTAAAACCTATGGGGTGCCAAGGTTCGCCATCACTGGCCTAGGCTTATGACATCACACACGACTCTCTCACTCTCATGAGAGTTTGCCAGGAAGGGAGGGGGATGAGTCATAAGAGGACCAGAGAGAGCTGCAGAGATGGAGGTGTGCCTCTGTGTAAATCCAGGAAGTGAACAGGCAGCAGCTTTAGTTGCCCACAGTTAAAATGGTTGCAGCCAGACTCCGTGGAGGGAGATTTCTGCACATATTTGGCAAGTACAGAATCGCAGTATATGTAGAATAAAATGCAAAGTGGTTGGAGGGAAGCTTCAAAATGGCAAATATGTTTTTATTACAAATTCTGTGAGCAGACTGCAGTTCCTCTTTAAGGCTCGGTTCACACCTATGCACTTTGCTTTTGATCATTTCTGCGGTGGTTTTTGCTGTGCGTTTTTTGCCGCGATTTGCTCTTTGCATTTTTTTTTTTAAGCTTTTTTTGTGGCCAATTTGTTGGGCAGATTAAAAAACACAAATTGTAGCAAAAACACACTACATGCTTTTCTGCAGCTTCTCCATTGAAGTCTATTGAACCAAAAAAAAAGTTTTGCGTTTTTAAAAAAAGTCCCTGACCCTTTGCAAAAACGCAGCGGCTGAAAAAAGCGTAATGTGAACGCTCCCCATAGGAAACCATGTGAAATGAACTGTAGCAGTGCTTTTCTTTAAAAAAAAAAAAAAGCAACATAAAACACATAGGTGTGAACCAGGCCTAACGCAGTATTAAATCGAAAGCAAACATTTTTTTATACTTCAGCTTACCAATTCTTAGACGCAATGGCTGCACTTGTTTATTTTTTTGGGGCTTTCTTCTATTTTCATCCGGTGATCCGGCCAGTGCGTCTGTTGTTTTTCACAAGTTCAAGCTCTCCAGCAAAATGTATTGGTCTACATAGATGAGACGAACCACCCAACGCTGGCAGGAGTGATTAAAATGATCAGCTTTTATTCATGTAGATCTTTTATCCCAAAAGAGGGAAAAAAAACGGTGTGCTGTAACTGACTCTAACGTGTGAGATGGTGTTTGGCTTCAGTTTGTCAGTGTATCTAAATCTGATAATATGTTTAACGTGTTTTGTAAAGGCTTGTTTTTTTCCCTAAAAAAAAAAAAACAAACATGTTATACATAGCTGCTCTGTGTAGTAGCTTTGCACAGAACAGCCCGGATCCTCCTCTTCTCGGGGTGCCTCTTTTCTGCTCCTGGCCCCTCCCTCTTGTTCAGTGCCCCCATAGCAAGCAGCTTGCTATGGGGGCACCGAGCCAAGTCACAGCTCTGTGTGTCCATTCGGACGTGGAGCCCTGGCCCCACCCCCTGTCTCCCCTTATTGGCTAGCTGACTTTGACAGCAGCAGGAGCCACTGGCACCCCTGCTGTGTCGCAGCCAATCGGGAAGGAGAATCTCCAACGGCTGAGACATTCGTGGACATCGCTGGACAGAAAGGGGCCTCAGGTTAGGGGGGCTGCTGCACACAGAAGGATTTTTTTTCTTAATGCATAGAATGCATTAAATAAAATTAAAAAACTTCTGACTTTACAATGCCTTTAACACTCCCCTCCTCCCAGACTGACAATGCAGGAACAAAGATTGTCTCTGGACAGCCGCACAAATTGTAGCCTTTTATTAAAAGGACCGCACTACAAGTTACAGCAAAATAAAATCTGCCTGACGCGTTTCGCACTGAAACTACCGTAGTGCTTAGTCATAGCCCAGACTGACAATGCTGCTGTACCTCCTGTGTTCATTCCTCCAGAGTTGTGTCTAATACAGAAGTTGTGTTACTGGTCACATCACCAGGTGAAAAAAGGCAAAAAAGAAAACTGATGCAGCGACCACATCTAATGATGGGTAAGCTTGCACTATAATAAAAACAGTCTGAATCTCGATTTGTCTATGGCCAGCGTTATGCAGGCCATACATGGGTCAAATTCCGAACTCATTTTCTTTTTGAAATTCAGAAATTTTGTGTGTTTTGTGATCCAATGGCGTCTCCATTGATTGATTTCGAAATTCGACCAACCAAGCCTTCTGTTTCACCTCAATGTTGCTGAGAATTTTAATTGGCTGAAATCTTATTTTCGGGAATTTCCTTTTCTTGTGCTCCTGCGCATTTCTTTTTTGATTTATATTTCTCGCGCAATTCTCCCACCATTGATTAGAAAATAGTTTGTTTTTCAAAAAATTTCCAACATGCCCGATCACTTAAGTTCGATGGCCGCAGGGAAATCATCCATTGCTGCGCCACACTAATGGTGTGAATTCTTATGGGATTCGACCTATGTATGGCCATATGCTGGCCATACACGAGCCGAAAAATCGTTCTTAAATCTGTTAATGGCCACAAATTGAAATCGTTTTTAACCGGTTGCAAAATTCTGCCGAATGAACAATAGATTGAAAGGTTAACGTTTCTCGCCCCCAAACAGTGTACACTAGGCATATGTCACAAAACGAACACAAAACTGATTCATTTATGTTCATTGAACGATTTATCGATCAAAATTCAGTCATTGTACAATAGCAAAATTGTTTGTTCTTGCGTCGAGTGTTCGTTATTGGAAAACTATTTTTCGTATAGTGTATGGCCAGCAATTTGTGTCACTCAAATACCCTAAACTCAGATACACTGACAGGAAGAATCAATGAACTACCACAGTGCTCCACAGCGCCATGGTAGTTCATTGAGAACTACAAGCCGACAGCTGCCAAGGATGTCGGGGGTTGTAGTCAATTCACACACACAGCTGTGTGAATGAATGTGCGGCTGTGTGGGCGGAGCCACGCACGGGCGTGCAGATTCCAAAAAGTGACAGCTAGTAAGGGGAACTTCTCCTGGGGGGGGGGTAGGAGGATCGGACAACGGCCTACTAACAGGTGGAACGTGTTCCAAAAGCAGTTGGCATTGCATACAAACTTAAAGGGGTGGTAAAGGTTCGTGTTTTTTCACCTTAATGCATTAAGATGAAAAAAACACCAGGCAGTCACCGGCCCCCCATCTCCTCGGCATGTCCCCGTCGTCGTCCTCTCCACGGAGTCCCAGGTTAGATTGATAGCAGCGCAGCCATTGGCTCCCGCTGCTGTCAATCAAATCCAATGATGCAGGGAGTGGGGCCGAGTCATACACTCAGCGTCTATGGACGCCAAATGAACGACTCAGGAGCGCACCCGCAAGGTAACCTCGGGAGAGCGCTTCTCCTAGGGGGGGTTATCTAATGTGGGGAGGAGCCGCTGAGGGACCCCAGAAGAGGATGTTTGGGGCCACAAACGAAAACTTTGTCAGTTGCACATCAGTGAAAAAGGCGACTCTGTATAGGATAGGCATGGCATCTTTAGAGTGGCCTTTTAGGTGACACAGCGACATTTAGCACTGTTTTTTTTTTATTTTTATTTTCACTTTAAGTTTTCTCCTGATGGTGAAACCAAACCAATATTCAAGTGCAAAAGCAGCAATTATGTAAAAGAGCTACTGACCACATTCATAGCTGTGTTGTTGGGTATTGCTACCTGTACAGAAATGGACGCGTTTGATAGGGATTTCAGTTTGGACCCTGTGCTCTGTTATCTGTGGCAAATGAAGTCACCCCCAAAAAAATCTCAATTTTTTCTTTCAGGCTTCCAAACTGAAAGCCCAACTGCATATAAGAAACGTTTGTTCCCATTATAATTAATGCTCCCTTATTTTAATATCCGCTCTGTTGGTGTCTTAGAAACATAGAAAAGTGACGGCAGAAAAAGACTGAGTAGTCCATCGAGTTTGCTCTTTTTTTTTTTTTTAAATCAACTAAAACTAGTTCATGTTCGCGATATTCGAACACTCCTCTACAGCTTGGAAAAGTGTGTAATTTGGCTAAAGTCCTATTTTTATAGGCAAGTTTGTTTTTTCTGAACACTATTGCTTAGATACTTTATAAAAAAAAAAAGCCAAAACACAAATAATACAGAAGCCTCGTCACTTAGCAGTTAAAGAACCCTCTGACATGGCCCTAGATATTCTCATTTCCGTGAAATCTTTGAACGTCATCAGATTGTGAAATGGACTGCCAATTCCTGTGTTATATTATCTGGTTTATGCTAAAGATCGATTCACTCCTATATCTTAATTGTGGTTTGCAAGGGATGTATTCCTATATTGCCGTGACTTGAAATAATGTGGATTGTATCCTAAATTACACATTTCTGATCCTAATTTTTTTCATATATATATATTTGTGTAACAAACACGTACAATTATTAAAGTATTTCCTTTAGGTGGAATACTTCAGTAAGTACTGCCAACCAGAATTTGCAGCGGTGCCTAGCTGTCTAGCTGGTTTCTTTTTTAAAAGCCAAGTCCATGTAGAGCTGATATTTTGGTTATGTGTAGACAGTAGAGCAAGGGTGTCGAGCTCAATTTCATCGTGGGCCACATCAGCATTATGATTGCCCTCAAAAGGGCCGGTTATATCTGTAAGATTAGATGTCCAGCGCATCGCCTCCCCTTGCATTAGAGGTCAAGAGCCACCCCACCATCAGAAGTTGAGTCTCCCACTCTCCCTTACATCACAGTGCACCCCCCCCCCCTTACCTTGTGCTGCTGCTGGGAAGAAGTTGGATGCATTGCTTGAAAGCAGAAAGTAGGGGTCCGGAGGAAGAGCAGAGGAGGGCTGGAGCTCTCCGGCAGCTGCAGAAGAGATGCGAGGGCCACATGAAATGGCCTGGAGGGCCGGATTCGGCCCGCGGGCCTTGTGTTTGACACCTGTGCAGTAGAGAGTTGAGTTCATCCACAGGCTGACCTCTGCATGCAGTTTTGTGTCTGCCCCGCAGGAGGTGTCTAATGATGCACGGCGGGTACACACCCCTACATCCACTTGCAAGCTAAAGAGAATTGGTCTGCCTTTGATGGCTGTTGCAGATGGCGGGTGCTAAGAACCTGTGTAGAGATCTCCTGAGAGCTTCAGAAAGCTAAGGGAGTCCAGCATCCTTTGTGTTCATTTTTGTGGACTCCAGTAGAATATTGGCCACTCCCATTGTGTATATGTGTGTGTATATATATGTATATTTTATATATAAAATATTTAAACTCTTCAATGCAATATTTTAATATAAGTGTGTGTGTGTATCAATTCAAATGTAAAATGCGTAGTGTACAAAGTAGATTAGGTTGAGAAAGTTTGCGTCGTTTAATATATTGTATATCTGGCAAAGTATTTGGAATTTGTAGAAGAGTAGCGAGCCAAGGTTTTTGTAGATAAAATAGAAATGGTAACCAAAAAATAAAAAAAAGTGTTCTTTTTGATAACATTTTATTTTTTTTAAAATATTTTAAAACCAACAGTGTGTACAATTTCCAGAACAGATTTCCAATATAACACACAGCAGTCATACCTGTTGCTGGATCTGAATTATTCAGAAGATGTGTCAGAAATGGCACTTGATCTAACCAGGTCAGCATTCTTCAGCAGAGGCAATAGATGCCCCCTGCCAAATACCCCGGGGGTTAGGTGGGGAATGTAGTGGTTTTCCCTTGAGGAAGGCAGACACCACAGGTGCTTTCATTTCCTGCTCCATAGCATATATGTGCGTGCCCTTGCAATCCAAGCATTCATTTTTTATGTTCAGGACTGTAAAAATTCATTAACCAATAATATCACCAGATGTTGGTGGAAATACAAGAGGCATTTCTGTCAACCAGCAGCTTCTCTAAAAATGTTACCTGTTACCTCCATTTTTACAAATTCACGATAGTCAACAAGGTTTGGATATGCATACGTGTGTGTATGTATATGTGTGTGTGTGTGTGTATGTATACGTGTGTGTGTGTGTGTGTGTGTGTGTGTATATATATGCTATATATGCAATATATATATATATATATACACACACACACACACACACACACACACACACACACATATATATATATATATATATATATATATATATATGTCATGGACCTTGAGATATTAAAGTGTTTCTACTTGACATATGTTACACAGGAGAGGGACATTCAATGCAAGGCTTTTGAAATGCTAAGTGGAACCAGCTTGCGAAATACCTTTTATTGTGTTCTGCAGGTTAAGAGCGGGTGTCGGAGTCAGGCCGTCTAGCTGGAACCAGGTTATTGTGTACATTGATTACCCCCTGGGGCTTCTGTCTCAATACACAAGTCTTTCTATCCAAGCTATTGGACCAATCCCTGTTGACAATTTCAAGTCCTCATTTGCATGGTCAAGGGGGACCTGAGTGAAGACCGGATATACTTTACAATTGACCAATAGGAAAGCGGTTGTTGGGAGTGGGATGTTCCAAAATTCTGTATAAAAGTGTGCTGTGTACTTGAAATAAAGAGTCCTGTTGGAACTTACATACAGCCTGCCTGGTGTTTGTTCTCAATGGATCCGAATGGCACATAGCTGTAATTCGGATCCCGGAACCTTGGATGACTGGACCATCAGACGTTGCAATCTGCAAGCTGACTCACTGGTAGCAGAGGAGTGTCGGGAGAGCAGGACCTGGGCGAGAAAGGATCTCGTCACATTGGTTGGCAGCGGTGGGATTTGCTCTCCAGTTACTGGGACAACTCCAAACCACCACCATGAATGACCAGCTATGCAGCCTGGAGGAGAACCATGCTAAAAGACTTGCTTGAGAGCCGTGGAGGGACCGGTGGGAAGAACAAGGCCACCCTGATCATTGCGCTAGCCGAGATGGATCAGAGGGATGGTGATGCAGGACCCCGGTCAGTTGAAGACTTGTTCCAGCAGCGAGTTCAACAGCGGTTGGCATTATATGGTGCGAACCCATCAGAGACCGCCATACAGAATACCATTAGAGACCTCCAGCGGCAGGATGAGAGAGAACGAGAGCGACAACAGAGAGAACGAGAGCGGCAACAGGAGCTGAGAATTGCAGAAATACGGCGATCGGTGACAACGCCTAAAGAAGCAGCACCAAATGAAAGAAGAGGAGAGGTACAGATATCAGTAACCATGGAAGAGGAATTCAGAAGGAGGTTGCGAGAGAAGCAGATACAGCGCAGAGGACCAGTATCAGAGGAGGTCCTGCTTGGATGGTCTGATTCGATCCGCTGCGAACTCTGGAAAGAAGCGCTAGCCCGCGAGCAGCGACACCAGGGAAAAGCTCTCCCCTCCATCCATGTAAGGTACTGGTCACAGTATGAAGTACGGATGCTGTTATTGGGGGAACAACCAAAGCAGGAGTGGACAGCAGAGTTAAGCAGGCTGATCCGGGAAGAGATGCGGTTGGACGAGAGCTACAGAGCCCTCCGGTGGTATGTAGTCCAAGAGTGCCCGTGGTCAGCGGATGACAGCCCCACGGAAGGCTTTGACTATGATGGCCTGGGATTGTTGTATTGGAGGATGTCCAGGGATCCCAATTTTGGGAGCGATCGGGAGTGGCGTTGGGAGGAAATAATGGAGCACAGAGAGCGAAGACTGAATGTCCCGGAAGTGCACTGGTTACAGGAAGATTTGGAATTCCTGGCCGCTCAAGAATGGGAACTGGAAATCACCTACAAACAGCTGCTAGACTCCGCTCAGCAGCAGGGGGAGGTTCCCTTTACCTGGGACTATGAGGAAATATCAGCTGACAGTGATGAAATCCTGGCTGATGAATCAGCAGTGGAAAATCGGGAGCTTGCCATTCCCAAAGCTGAAGTGCTGACCGCACGGCCGAGCTCTGCTAACCTCTGCTCAGTACCCATAGCATCTTCTGGGTTCCATGGACAGGAGATGGTGAACCTCTATCCCCAGACACCAGTTGTAGAGACAGGGGATTTGATAGACTTTTCTGCTGAGGAAGAACAACCTGGGGAGCCTCCAGCAGAAGAGCTGGTATCAGGGCCAAACTTCACTGTGCTCTGCCCAGCACCAAGGGCAGTATTTGTGGAGTTACAAGGAACTTCCCCAGCTGAAGCGCTGGTCACAGGACAGAGGGATCAAGACCTCTGCCCCACCCCCGTGGCAGTTCCGGAGGCTCAGGGTGAGAAGATGGCAATCACTCCCCAGCCACAGATTACAGAATGTATGGACTGTTCAGAGGATGTTATGGATTATGCACCCCCAGCAGAAGTGCTGGCAACAGGGCAGAATGCTAGCCATCTCTGCCCAGCACTGGGACCAACTGTGGAGTTCCAGGGAGCCGGGGCGGTTGGCCCCCCTCCCCAGCAACAAGCTGAGGTAGTAAAGCTGTTACTCCCAGCTGAATCACTGGCAGCAGGGCAGGATGCTACTGGCTGCTGCACACAACTACAGCTTGAGCGGATATCGGTGGATGGGACTGTGGTCCCCACTCACAGCAACCCAGCGGAAGAGCTGGCAACAGAGCAGAGTGCCCCGGGCCTCTGCTCTCAACTAACAGAAGAGGGGGTTCCTGTGGTAGTGGATGGGACTCCGATCTCCACAGACACAACCCCAGAAAATGGTGCGGCACTGAGACAGGAGGATGTCGGCTTTGCTTTGCAAGCACCGGGGGATTTTTACCTAGCATCAGTGGATGGGACTGCAGTCTCCACTGGTATACCCCAGGAATGGTGGCCAGTTGGCCCAGATTCCCAATGGCATGATGAACTGAGCCCAGCCACCCTGTCTTCTCTCCAGCGGCTGAAAGGACTCCAGGGAGAAGGGCCAGTCCAGGCCTCTCCCCAGCGGCAGGCGTGTTCTCTGAGAGAGGCAGAGATTGGCTGGGTGAGTAATGCTCTCTTTGGGACAAGGTATCTGGGGTACTGGGTGGGTACCGAAATTGGGGTCTCTCCCAGTGTTAGTCTCCTGCCAAAGGGGGAGATGTGTGACAGACCTAGCCGGGACAGGGGCTTTTGGAGAGGACTGAATGTGAGCCTCTTGCCGTCCGATTATGGGCCAGGACCTCAAAACAGGAAGGCAGATGGGTCATCCCAGCACAGTCCTGGAACTTTAAGACTACTTTTCCAACATCCTCGAGTTGACCCGTTTGGGTCCCACTGCGGCTGTTGGACTGGTTCCCAGGGGAAGTAATGTCATGGACCTTGAGATATTAAAGTGTTTCTACTTGACATATGTTACACAGGAGAGGGACATTCAATGCAAGGCTTTTGAAATGCTAAGTGGAACCAGCTTGCGAAATACCTTTTATTGTGTTCTGCAGGTTAAGAGCGGGTGTCGGAGTCAGGCCGTCTAGCTGGAACCAGGTTATTGTGTACATTGATTACCCCCTGGGGCTTCTGTCTCAATACACAAGTCTTTCTATCCAAGCTATTGGACCAATCCCTGTTGACAATTTCAAGTCCTCATTTGCATGGTCAAGGGGGACCTGAGTGAAGACCGGATATACTTTACAATTGACCAATAGGAAAGCGGTTGTTGGGAGTGGGATGTTCCAAAATTCTGTATAAAAGTGTGCTGTGTACTTGAAATAAAGAGTCCTGTTGGAACTTACATACAGCCTGCCTGGTGTTTGTTCTCAATGGATCCGAATGGCACATAGCTGTAATTCGGATCCCGGAACCTTGGATGACTGGACCATCAGACGTTGCAATCTGCAAGCTGACTCACTGGTAGCAGAGGAGTGTCGGGAGAGCAGGACCTGGGCGAGAAAGGATCTCGTCACAATATATATATATATATATATATATATATATACACACACACATTTTATATATATATATGTGTGTGTGTGTGTGTGTGTGTGTGTATATATATATATAATATATATATATATATATAATGTGTGTGTGTGTGTGTGTATATATATATATATATATATATATATATATATATAATCATTTTTATGTGGCAATGCCCAAATAAATATGGCTATTGGGTTGGCTGCAGAGTAAAGTGCGTGAATGTTCAAATAGACACCATTCTATGCCCATGACAAATGGTTGCATATATCCATGTTACAAAACCACATGTCACATTAACAACAGCTATTTAGACAACTGGCAACTCGCGTTAAGGAAATGGAAAAAGTGCTTCTTTGCACTCTGGACATTACAAATGAAGGTTGATCGCTGGTGCCCAATCGGGCTTTGAGAAAGGAGTTGGGCAGCTCCGAAACACGTTGACCATGCCCCTGCCCTTTCCCTGGTGTCACTTCTGGCTGCCGGTGCCCAGTGTTCCGTGGCTCCGGGAGGCCTCCTGGTTCCCAGAAATGCAGCGATCCTTGGAGGTCCCTTACCCGAGACGAGCAGCAGATCCTCAGCACTCATCACGTCCTCGCTTGTGCGGGTCTGATAATCGCTTTTCCATTTTCTTAACCGCTTCCCGACCACCGCATGTAGATATACGCCGGCAGAATGGCACGTACAGGCACATTGGCGTACCTGTACGTCCCTGCCTTTCCGCGGGTCGGGGGAAAACACACACTAGGTGAACACTAAATCCTACAGCGCCCCCTAGTGGTTAACTCCCAAACTGCAACTGTCATTTTCACAATAAACAATGCAATTTAAATGCATTTTTTGCTGTGAAAATGACAATGGTCCCAAAAATGTGTCAAAATTGTCCGAAGTGTCCGCCATAATGTCGCAGTCACGAAAAAAATCGCTGATCGCCGCCATTAGTAGTAAAAAAAAAATTAATAAAAATGCAATAAAACTATCCCCCATTTTGTAAACGCTATAAATTTTGCGCAAACCAATCGATAAACGCTTATTGCGATTTTTTTTTTTTTAGCAAAAATAGGTAGAAGAATACGTATCGGCCTAAACTGAGAAAAAAAAATTATATATGTTTTTGGGGGATATTTATTATAGCAAAAAGTAAAAAATATCGATTTTTTTTCAAAATTGTCGCTCTATTTTTGTTTATAGCGCAAAAAATAAAAAACGCAGAGGTGATCAAATACCACCAAAAGAAAGCTCTATTTGTGGGTTGAAAAAAGGACGCCAATTTTGTTTGGGAGCCACGTCGCACGACCGCGCAATTGTCTGTTAAAGCGACGCAGTGCCGAATTGTAAAAACCCCTTGGGTCATGTAGCAGCATATTGGTCCGGTCCTTAAGTGGTTAATGTGAGTTGCCATGTGTATAAAGAAACTTTACATCTCCTAGGAGCTGCCTTCCAAGTGCTGCTTTTATCTCCATGATTTAATTTTGAATAGACTCTGTGATTACCCATTGTTTGTACCATCCACACATCTTATGCATGTCTGAAAAGGTTCTCATTTACCTAGATTATGGCTAATTGTAGTAATATTACATTTAACTGGACTTGTTTTTTAATGTTGAAATTGTTTTAGCATCTGTTAAAGTAGCTTTCTTAGGGCTCTTTCACACTGGTGTTGGGGAGGGCAGCAAAAACAGGTGGCTGAGCTGAAGTATTACAGGGTTGTGCACATGCTGTGGCTGCGATGCTTTGTATCGTGGCCACAGCATTTTTCATTTGGGCTGCAGAGTTTGCTAGGCGCCACCTCTTGTCAAACTTTCCCATTGAGTTCAATGGTAGCGCACGGCAACCACAAGCCAAACTCCGCTCGTGGTTTTGGTGCATTTTTTTTTTTTTCCTTCCAATGATTTAAAAAAAGAAAATGCAGACATTCAGCAGGTGGCATGATTGTGAGTGAGTAAGTGAGAAACTTGTAAAGCGCAACAAATGCGAATTAAATCGCTATATCCATTTCATGGGTAAGGAACCCCTTGACCTCAGAAGAGATGATTCACCTCCTGAACACCTGTCAACGCCTCTGAAAATTGATCCATCGTGGATCACTTTTCAGGGGGTGATGAGCATTGCCACCAATGTGAAAGAGACCAAGTTCAACAGTAAAACAGGGATTGCCACCTGGATGAGTGGTAAGTCTTCAGAATTGCAGAACAAGTCCAGTTGAGTGTGACCTGTACTAGTGAACAAATGAGAGGAATGTCTAGTAGTATTGCATAAATATACAATTTACACACACAGAACAAAATGATTTTGCAGGTAAAAATTGTGCATATGTTTTTTTTCTGCAAAGCATTGCATCCAGGAGAAGTGGATCATGGGTGCCATGTCAGGCTCCTGCAGACACTGCCTACAGCTTTCTTTTTTTTTTTTTTTATTAGTAGTATTCAAAATTTACAAACATACACTGCAGTAAACAAAAAATACAAAATAAAGAGTCATGCAACAGCATGCCTACAGCTTTCAGTCCATACCTCTGTACAGGCAGACCATTGCTAAGCTGCAGGAAGTGTCGGTGGCCTAGGAGGGCGCTGATCAGCACACTTGTAATCCATTGAGAACTACAAGTCTGTCTGTCCTGGTGGCCGATGAGACTTGTAGTTTATTTCCTTGCATCCAATTCGCATGACAGGCGAGTGTGACCGGCTCTCAATGGAGCCAGTTAACACATGTCCGTGGCGGCCGCGGTCTACATTCAAAAAGGGTCCTGTGGGTCTTGTGGTCTGATTCAGGTGCAAATTCAGGCAAAATTTTTGACCTGATTTGCATCTGAACCGGTGACCAGGAACACATCGAGCCCCAGGCACGAGCCCGCAGCCGCACATATGTGAACCCGGCCTTATTGAAGGTTAACCTACGCTTTTTATAAGTTTCAATTAGAAAGAAAGCCTAAAGGCCAACAGCTTCTCCTGTGCGCTGTTTAGAAAACCCCTAACGTAAATTCTGTGTGATGGATACACCACATATTAAATGTTTATTTTTAAAACGGTTGATATTAAGAGCCGGTTCACACTGGGGTGGCATGACTTCGGGGGCGACTCGGTAAGTCGTCCTGAAGACGACTTCAGAGGCGACTTGCAAAATTACTTTTGTATAGAAGTCAATGCAAGTCGCCCCCGAAGTCGTACAAGAACCTTTTTCTAAGTCGGAGCGACTTGCGTCGCTCCTATTAGAACGGTTCTGGTGAATAGAATGGGACGCGACTTGTCAGGCAGCTGAGTCGCCCCAGTGTGAACCGGCTCTAATGGTATCTAAATTATTTTTAACAAAGTCTAAACTTAAAAAGTAAAATGATTATAGTTCCCCTTTTAAAAGTCTGTAAAGAGTTAATTGAACAAGATTTGGAATAAATACTTGGTGATTATTTCAGGGTAGTTGTTTGTCAAAATGCAGAGAGAGGTGGATTTAGACTCCGAGTCCCTTGCCATACTTCTCCACATTGTATTTGTGTGTTTAGCCAATTTTCCACATTGGGAGAGAGGGGTGGTAGGAGGGCTCTACCAGGGTGACCTTGGCGGGGCTTCAAAACATCAGCTAAATACACAAAATAAAAATAATAAAAAAAAGCAAAGGTTTGCGGTAGACACTTGGAGATTGCTGTGTAATATTAGGATTTGAATGCCCATGTTGGTGTATTGATTATACTTTTAAGATCTCTTTTATTTTGTGCTTAAGTTGCTGAGGAGTAAAATATAATTCTGCGCAAGCCCCAAAGCAGTAATGGTAAAGAAAAGAGGTAAACTTAGTCATGCCACTATGAACTATGGTATTGCCTACAACATGGGTGCCCAACCTGTGGCCCTCCAGCTGCTGCAAAACTACAAGTCCCATGATGCAATGCAAGGCTGACAGTTCCAAGCATAACTGCCAAAGGCAGAGGCATGAAGGGACTTGTAGTTCGGCAACAGCTGGATGTTGAGCTCCCATGGCCTACAACATTTATGCCCAGTATTGTTAAGATAACCTTATTCAACAAAATAAGTGCTAATTCTCAAGTGCAACCAATCACAACTCCTTTTTACTGAAGCCAAATCAACATACCATGGTTCCTGCCTGGTTGCTTTGGCTTATGGCTCTTAAATTGGCATTCTTTATTGAATGAGGCCAAAAATCCACTAGGCTTTTGCACACATCATTTTAATACATAGATTTTTAGATTGTGTTAATGAGAACTAATTTCAGGGTTTGAGCTGATTATAAGACAGCCGGAAACAGATGAGCCGCGCCTTGATAAAATATCAGGAACCTAAAAAATATTTTTTTTGTGAGACAAAAAAGGCTAATGTATTTTGTCAAACCAAGCCATGAAATAAGGTATTGTGAATAACTTGATAATTCAATTTACCATTTTTTTTGTTTGTTTTAAGCCTTTATTTTTTTAAGAACCATCATAAAAGTAAGTCTTGGTTCTGTGTTTTAGGCTTGGTTCAGACTAGTCCGCACCCATCTCTAAATGGCACCCCACGCATCTCTGCCCGCAGCGTGATTGCCGGTGTAGTGTCAGTTTGCTGCCTATCGTAAAATGCTGCGGAAGTCACGTGGCGGCCAACTGCGCATGCGCGATGTGTTCCAAACGCAAAGTGCGATGCGTTCCAATGGATTTACGACACTACACACCAGCGAACCCGGCATTCAGGGCGACGTGGATTTAGAGGAAAGTGGCCAGTCGGCCTCACATCCTCGCTTCGCTCGGACGGCTCGCTCGGCCTCCTGGCTCTTTTTTTTAACATCCTCCAATCCACGGGGATGTTAAGGAAAGAGCCTGGATGCCGACCGAGGTTTCACTGGTGTGTACTGTCGTGAATCCATTGGAACGCTTTGCGTTTGGAACGCATCGCGCATGCGCAGTTGGCCGCCACGTGACTTACGGAGCATTGTACGATAGGCAGCAAACTGTGACAATACACCGGAACTGCAAGGAAATTGAATGGTAAATGCGGGCCGCGCCGCCTGCTCTAGTGTGAACTGAGCCTTGCACACAAGCCTTAATTTACTTTAACTGCACAGTGAAACATCTGGGGCAGCTGTGCATGGGTAGTCAATCCGCTTCTAACTTCAGCTTGTTCAATTAAGCTTTGACGGAAAAAAAAATTGGAAGCTGATTTATATGCAGAGCTGCACCAGATTTTGCATTCTCCAGGTTTAGTAAACCCCACAGTGACGCCTTACCCTGTCAATTGCACTCTTCACTGCTCTTAAATAATAAGCAGCACAACCCAGATTATGTCTCTTAGCTGGGTACTGAAGCTGGCCATATATTATTCATTTTTTTTTTTCGTTCAACCAGCGGGTTGAAGGAAAAATATTCGATTTTCCCCATCCACACATTTAAGGTTGATGGGGGGAATCTCTCCCGCTGTGCTATTGTATTCTGACAGTGGGGAGACTTCCTTGCTGGCAGAGTACAATGATCAGTGCTGCCACCTTTAGTCGGCAGCACTGATCTATGGGGGAAAAACCCAAGCGGTTGGTTGTAAGTCGATTAATATATTGTACAGCCAGCCTGCCCATATATGAATGGACATTTCGGCCAGTCCCTGCTCGAATTTCTTAGTGGTTGTAAACCCTCATATATACCCAGTGAAGTGAACAGCCTTCGATGATACACAGAGATGAATCAAATATTCCTACAGAAGTTTTACTCTTGCCTACACCCCTTCAAATAGACAGATCCTGTTAAAAAAAAAATCTTTCTTCATCTGTCATCAGCACAGAGGAGGGGGCGGAGAGGCTGCAGTTGGTGTGTGAGAGCTGATTGGAGGAAAGGCAGACGCACAGCAGAACCGTGTTCTGTTTAGACAAGTTGTCTGCTGAGCGCTCCCTCTTGACACAAATTTTTCTCATGTGTCCACATCAGAGAGAAATAGCACTTAGAGCTTTGGAAAGAGACAAGTAAACACTACAGAGATACACACGTATATATATATATATAACTAAAAGTATTGGGACGCCTGCCTTTACACGCACATGAACTTTAATGGCATCCCAGTCTTAGTCTGTAGGGTTCAATATTGAGTTGGCCCACCCTTTGCAGCTATAACAGCTTCAACTCTTCTGGGAAGGCCGTCCACACGGTTTAGAAGAGTGTCTATTAGGAATGTTTGCAATTCTTCCAGAAGCGCATTTGTGAGATCAGGCACTGATGTTGAACAAGAAGGCCTGGCTCGCAGTCTCCATTCTAATTCATCCCAAAGGTGTTCTATCGGGTTGAGGCCAGGACTCTTTGTGAGCCAGTCAAGTTCCTCCACCCCAAACTCGCTCATCCACACTATTTTGCCAAACGTATTGGGCCACCCCTCCAAATCATTCCACCCATCCAGACTTTCAGGGGTTGGGCTTGGCCCCTTAGTTCCAGTGAAGGGAACTCTTAAGGCGTCAGCACATCAAGACATTCTGGACAATTTCATGCTCCCAACTTTGTGGAAACAGTTTTGGGAATGTCCCCTTAACTCCAACATGACTTGCACTAGTGCACAAAGCAAGGCCCATAAAGACACGGATGAGTGAGTTTGGGGTGGAAGAACTTGACTGGCCTTCAGAGTCCTGATCTCAACCCTAAAGAACACCTTTGGGATGAATTAGAGTGGAGACTGTGAGCCAGGCCTTCTCGTCCAATATTGGCGCCTGACCTCGCAAATGCACCTCTGGAAGAATTGTCAAATATTCCCTTAGACACACTCCTAAACCTTGTGGCCAGCCTTCCCAGAAGAGTTGAAGCTGTTATAGCTGCAAATATTGAACCATTCAGACTTAAGCTCTGTACACACGGTCTGATATCTGATGGAATCTAATCCGATGGATTTTTTCGTCGGATATCCGATGAAGCTTACTTTCATCAGTCTTGCCTACACACCATCAGTCAAAAATCCGACCGTGCCAAAACGCGGTGATGTAACACTACGACGTGCTGAGAAAAATTAAGTTCAATGCTTCCGAGCATGCATCGACTTGAGTCTGAGCATGCGTGGATTTTTCTCCGATGGAGTTCCACACAGACGATCGGATTTTTCTGTTGGTTTTTTATCCATAGGAAAAATTGTTTTATTTTTTTTTCACCGATGGAAAAAAGACCGATGAGGCCCATACACGACGATTGTTTTGGCCAATGAAAACAGTCCATTGGTCTGTTTTCATCGGACAAACCGATCGTGTGTACACGGCTTAAGACTGGGAATGCCATTTTTGTGTGTAAAGGCAGACGTCCCAATACTTTTGGTAATCTAGTAGGTGCTTTTCTCAAATTCCATGACTGAGGTTTAAAACCACTTTAATAGCAGCTATGAGTGTCCAGGTAAAGAGCGATCATGTGCAAACACAGAACCATGATCTATAACTGCTTGATCTGATCTTTAATTAAAAATAAATTTTTTACAGAGGTGCCCTAAATCTATTATCTGTTGTGAATATTCTTTAAATACAGTTGTGGAAATGTCCTTGATCCAACAGAATTGTGTTCCAATGAATGCATCGAACCCAGTTGTGCAAACCATTGTCATTTTAATTAAAGAAAACTTGTACAGTGATCGTAAGAAAACTACAAGTGTTAAATTGTTTGTAACAGACTGGTAACACTTTGTAATTCCCAGCTTCCCAGTTTATGGTGGGTTCCCCAGCTTTTTGTGTCTGTAGTTGTATTTTGCCATAAGAGACCCTGTAACCCAGTGATGGCGAACCTTGGCACCCCCAGATGTTTTGGAACTACATTTCCCATGATGCTCATGCCCTCTGCAGTGTAAATGTAGAAAGAAATGTTTGGACAGCCGCACTCTGAAAAAACCTTCTTGGTTGCCTTTTATTGGTAAAAGTTTTTAGACACCACACATCACAGCAACAAACAGGGGCATGCAAGGGAGCTGCGGTGGCTCAACGCGATTGGCACTGCGCTGACAAGCCATTCACTTCTGCAGCTAGGGGTTCGGATCCTGGTCTCGGCTACATGTGAATTGAGTTTGGTGGTCTCAGCCTGGCTCCCGGTGGGTGTGCTATGCGAGGTAAGCCTGCGCTTAGTACGCCCGCCCCCCCCCTCCCACAAAAACCACAACACTTACACGCACTCGAAATTGGGTTAACATGCACGCACTTTGACCACGCGGTCTCTAAAAAGAGAGGCGAAGGACTAACGGGGCTGGTTCAGCGGGCTAAATCCTTTCACTCCCTTATTTGGAGTCCCTCTGCCCCGTTGGGCTTCAAAGCGGAGCAGGTAGGGCGGGCTGTGTGGGAGGGACCCCCTCACACACCCACCATTGCCACCCGGGGCATGGAGAAAGGTGGCAGATTGCCTCTGGGGGAGGCCTGCCTACTCCCAACTCCTGCAGTCCGGCTCCTCTCTCGAGTACACGCACAAAATACACTTTAAGAAAAAAAAAAACGGGCATGCAGCTGACGCGTTTCACACTATTGATTAGTGCTTACTCATAGCTTTGCAGTGTAGCTGAGCATCATGGGAAATGTAGTTCCAAAACATCTGGGGTGCCAAGGTTCACCATCACTGCTGTAACCTTATTACTGGGATAAAGATGCATTTCTATCAGCACTTATAAACCACAAAAACTACCCAGCATACATCTCTGAAAAAAAATAACAAGTATAAACGGGCATATTGGCTACATTAAAAGCATTTTTTTGTAAATCCAAGACGTTTGGAGTACGGAACTATAACAGAATTGCTGCTTCATTTCATGGAGTCTGATTGCTTGTGTAACAAGGGGCCATTAAAGCTGTCTAGGTTTTATTTTTTTGGGAATCATCAGCAACAGTAAAGCAGGACTGCGCATCGGTGAAAACCACCCCCAATGTTCACAAGCTTCAATCACATTCTTGTGATTACTCTTTCTCTCTCAACTTTTATCTTGCTCTAAATAAAGAAAAAAAAAAAAACGCACAATAGATCTTTGAAAAGATATATGTATATACATTCATGCACACACATATATACCATGATGTACAAAAAAAAAAACATGGTTTGAAAAACTCCATTTGGTGACTTTAAAATGGACACTTTTTTTGGTTTTGTACACTGCAAAAACTCTTCAAACACAAATGAATTGCCTTGAATGCATACAAGTGTTAAATCCCTGTTTTTTGTTTTTCTGCTTTCATATGCGACTTTTACACTTTTTTTTGTTTTATGCTTTTGTTCTGTTCATTTCTTTTTTTTTTGTAGTGTTACTAATTTATAAGAACAGTCCAGATTGTGTCAACAGACCTAACATTTCAGCCGCTGAGTTATTATTTATTTGATGCTTTTTATTTTGTTTGTTTTTTGTTTCTTTTATGGTCACTTGTCTTTTATACACGTGGGACTATTAATGATGTATATGTTGAAATTAAGACCTTGAAAGACTATGTTAACTGTGCAAGTAACTGATCTGTTTTCTTCATCCTGATGCTGACATCTGGGACTTTACTACATAAAAAAAAAAATTATGTTAATAATATTTGTGTTCTGTGACACTTTGAAATGTCTGGGGTGTACGTGTGGGTTTATTTGTGAGCCTGTTGAGTTTTGAATGTGGATCATCCTGTGGTTACTGTGTCATAAGCCAGTTAACCACTTAAGCCACGGACCATATTGCTGCCTAAAGACCCAAGGGGTTTTTACAGTTCGGGACTGCGTCGCTTTAACAGACAATTGCGCGGTCATGCGATGTGGCTCCCAAACAAAATTGGCGTCCTTTTTTTCCCACAAATAGAGCTTTCTTTTGGTGGTATTTGATCACCTCTGCGTTTTTTATTTTTTGCGCTATAAACAAAAATAAAGCGAAAATTTTGAAAAAAATTCAATATTTTTTACTTTTTGCTGTAATAAATATCCCCCAAAAACATATATAAAAATTTTATTTTTCCTCAGTTTAGGCCGATACGTATTCTTCTACCTATTTTTGGTAAAAAAAAATCGCAATAATCGTTTATCGGTTGGTTTGCGCAAAATTTATAGCGTTTACAAAATAGGGGATAGTTGTTTTGCATTTTTATTTTTTTTTACTACTAATGGCGGCGATCAGCGATTTTTTTCCGTGACTGCGACATTATGGCGGACACTTCGGACAATTTTGACACATTTTTGGGACCATTGTAATTTTCACAGCAAAAAATGCATTTAAATTGCATTCTTTATTGTGAAAATGACAGTTGCAGTTTCGGAGTTAACCACAGGGGGCGCTGTAGGAGTTAGGGTTTACTTTGTGTGTGTTTTACTAGTGTAGGGGGGTGTGGCTGTAGGAATGACGTCATCGATCGTGTCTTCCCTATAAAGGGAATGACGCGATCGATGCGCCGACACAGTGAAGCACGGGGAAGCTGTGTTTACACACGGCTCTCCCCGTTCTTCAGCTCCGGGGAGCGATCGCGAAGGAGCGGCTATAAACAAATAGCCGCGCCGTCGTCCCGGATCGCTCCCCGAGCGGACCCGACCTCCGCATGTACCGGGGGGGGGGTCCCGATCGGACCCCCCACCCACGTCTAGCAGAGGACGTACAGGTACGTGATTGTGCCTGTCCGTGCCATTCTGCCGACGTAAATGTACATGAGGAGGTCGGGAACTGGTTAAAGCGGAGGTTCACCCAAAAAACAAGTATATAACATTACATTCTGTATACCTCAAACATGTACAGTATGCTGTTTGTTTGTTTTTTTGGGGGGGGGGGTGTACATACGGTATTATCGCTATTCTTCACCTGGCTTCCGGGTACTACCTCCTGCGGGAGTAGGCGTTCCTATGCAGAGGCGCAGTGTCATGTGGGACTTCGCCCAGATGATTGACGTCTTGAGAAAAACTTGCCCCCCCGGTGGATAAGGCGCATCACGAGTTTCCGTAACTAGCCGAACTTCGAGTCAGCTCTATACGGCGCCTGTGCACCGACTAGGAGCCGTGTAGAGCCGACTCACAGTTCGGCTAGTTTTGGAAACTCGTGATGCGCCTTATCCGCCGAGGGGAAGTTTTTCTCAAGACGTCAATCATCTGGGCGAAGTCCCAGAGGACATTGCGCCACTGCATAGGAACGCCCACTCCCGCGGGAGCTAGTACCCGGAAGCCAGGTGGAAAATAGCGATAATACCGTATGTACACCCCCCCCCCCCCCCCCCCAAAAAAAAGCATTCTGTACATGTTTGAGGTATACAGAATGTAATGTTATATACTTGTTTTTTGGGTGAACCTCCGCTTTAATTGGGTAAGTGGGGGAAAAACACCAGTAAAGGCCCATACACACGATCTGACTTTTTGACAAAAAACTTCAAAATGATCAGGTTTTTTAGAAAATCCGACCGTGTGTGCGCTCCATCGGACAAACTTTTTCGGTTTTCATCGGACAAATGTTCGCTCTGCGAACAGACAAACTTTACGGCAACAAAAGTCTGATGGAGCAAAGTCCGATCGTGTGTACAAAAGCCCATCGGACTTGAAGGCGTTGTAAAGGTACAATTTTTTTTTTTTTATTTTTTTTTTCAGTGCCACCCTTTGGGCAACTTCTGCTATTGCTGGTTGATCTTTTGCATTGGTTCTGAGCATGCGTGTTTGTTCTTTGGACTTAAAGGGGTTGCAAAGGTACAATTTTTTTTTTCCCTAAATAGCTTCCTTTACCTTAGTGCAGTCCTCCTTCACTTACCTCATCCTTCCATTTTGCTTTTAAATGTCCTTATTTCTTCTGAGAAATCCTCACTTCCTGTTCTTCTGTCTGTAACTACACACAGTAATGCAAGGCTTTCTCCCTGGTGTGGAGTGTCGTGCTCGACCCCTCCCCTGGAATACAGGAGAGTCAGGCTGCTCTCTACGTTGCAGATAGAGAAAGGAACTGTGTTAGTGGGCGTCCTGACTCTCCGGTAGGGAGGGGGCGAGCACGACACTCCACACCAGGGAGAAAGCCTCGCATTACTTGAGATCCCTTCATTGGTTGCCAGTAAAAGACAGAATCACTTTTAAGGCACTCTGTCTAACGCATAAGTGTGTTCAAGGAAATTCCCCCCAATATCTATGCGAAAAACTAAAAGCCCACAACCCCAATCGCGTTCTGCGATCCACCAACCAAAATCTACTCCAGATACCGAAAGCCAGATACAAGTCCAAAGGAGAACGAAAATTTGCAGTCCAAGGACCCGGACTATGGAACGCTCTACCGACCTGCATTCGATCGGAGGTGAACTACCTGGCCTTCAGAAGAAAAATCAAAACCCATCTCTTCTGAGGGCAAAAGGGTACTTAGGGAATGGATACTAAGCGCCCAGAGGCGATTCAGTTCGCATGTGTTGCGCTATATAAGTTTCTCACTCACTGTGTGTAGTTACAGACAGAAGAACAGAAAGTGAGGATTTCTCAGAAGAAATAAGGAGATTTAAAAGCAAAATGGAAGGATGAGGTAAGTGAAGGAGGACTGCACTAAGGTAAAGGAAGCTATTTAGGGGAAAAAAATTGTACCTTTGCAACCCCTTTAAGTCCAAAGTACAAACACGCATGCTCAGAACCAATGCAAATGATCAAACCGCAAAAGCAGAAGTTGCCCAAAGGGTGGCACTAAAGAAAAAACACGTATTACGTCACTACGTTCATGTTTGTTGGCTGAAAAAGTCCTGCCGTGTGTGTATATGCATACCAAGTTCACGGCCAACGTCCTTTGAACAAAAATCTGAAAAGTTTGTTTGAAGTGCGATCGTGTGTCTGAGGCTTTAATCAACTCGACCATTCCCAAACTTTAGTAGCATTGGTTCCAAAGATGGCAATACAGAAGTACATATGCAACAGATGATTATATTTTCCTGACCTGATAAATGTCAATGCAATTCATCCTTTGTCTTTTAAAATGTAGTAAATATGATGAGTCCACGTAGTCTTTGAATTTCACCATATTGCTAAAGAAATGTTTACACAGATGAAAAGTAGGAGGTATTGAGGTCCTCAATGATTGCTCCACTGCTCTATGAAGGTCCTACTTTGATGTTCTGGCACTATGAGGTTCCCATAATGATTTGGCACTATGAGGTTCTCATAATAGTTTTCTCTTTAAGGGCCCGTACACACGATCGGATATTCCGACAACAGTTTGGTGTGTATTGCCGGAGAGTGGTTTTTTTCTTGGGAGGGTGCATGTGATCAGCAGAGGGCCAATCAGCAGAGGGTCAGGGGTCATGCAGCCTTATAGGACAGAACTCTTCCAGTCTTTAATCAGACACTGATAGAAGTCACAAGACTGCTATATACTGCTGATGAGAAAAGGTATTAAGCAGTTTATATTTACTAAAATTGCCTTTCAATGTTCTGTGTGTTGTGGGAGTCCAGTTATAGTGAATGCAGGCTCCAGGGTTTAGTAGCACTTTAGCTGAATGTTTGTATGAGATCAACTGTGGCACAGGTGCTTCTGCTAGTTTCGAATAATAATAATAGTAGTAGTCAATGCTAGTTTCATGGGATTTGGTGATGCTCGTTATTTTTTCAAAGGGCTTGCTGGAAAAAAAGGCTGTACCTGTATGTAGTACAAGGATCTGCCAGCTTCATTCATTCTTCATTCATTCTGTGAATATTTTCCCTCCACTCCTCCTACAACTTTTTCTCCTCCAGTCATTAGGAAGCCAAACCCCCTGCCTCTACCAAGATGGTTGCCTCCACATACAGATTTTATCAATTAAGCAGCCCTCAAAAGAAAGACACTCGCCTCACGCATTTTGCGAGTAAATTTTGAGGGCTGGCGAGTGTCTGGCTGGCTGCTTGGGAGCAGGGGGGGGCGAGGAGAGGAGAGGAGGAGCCGCCGCGACGTTCAAACCGTGGGGAACATTACAGCTTTCAATTCAATAGCTGTGTGTTCCCCGCAGCGCGCGTCTTATACAGCCCTTCCCCTCCGGGAAACTGATAGGCAGATCACCCATCCCAGGATTGGATGGGTGATCTGTCTATCAAAGTTTCTCGGACAAGAGGGGAGGGGCTGTATAAGACGCTGTATTGCACGTGATTGGATGATAAAATCAACAGAGCTTCCCCCCAGATCTACAGCAACTGCACTTCCTAGTGCACTTGCAGTGCAAAGTGGATTTGCCTTTAGTAGATCCACCCCACAGTGTCGCATTAAGGGGTGTGGTGGAGACATGTAGACAGCAGAAAAATCAGTTGATCTTTGTCCTGTCAAACCACGTCCGCAGCCTGTGAACACCTCCTGCACCACGCATCCTCTGACCATCTCTGTCCTGTTCCACGTCCGCAGCCTCTGACCACCTCCTGCACCCCGTCAGTATCCTTTTGACCACCTCCTGCACCCCGTCAGCATCCTCTGACCACCTCCTGCACACTGTCAGCATCCTCTGACCACCTCCTGCACCCCGTCAGCATCCTCTGACCACCTCCTGCACACCGTCAGCATCCTCTGACCACCTCCTGCACCACGCATCCTCTGACCATCTCTGTCCTGTTCCAAATCCGCAGCCTCTGACCACCTCCTGCACCCCGTCAGTATCCTTTTGACCACCTCCTGCACTGTCAGCATCCTCTGACCACCTCCTGCACCCTGTCAGCATCCTCTGACCACCTCCTGCACTGTCAGCATCCTCTGACCACCTCCTGCACCCCGTCAGCATCCTCTGACCACCTCCTGCACTGTCAGCATCCTCTGACCACCTCCTGCACCACGCATCCTCTGACCATCTCTGTCCTGTTCCACGTCAGCATTCTCTGACCACCTCCTGCACCCCGTCAGCATCCTCTGACCACCTCCTGCACCCCGTCAGCATCCTCTGACCACCTCCTGCACCCCGTCAGCATCCTCTGACCACCTCCTGCACACTGTCAGCATCCTCTGACCACCTCCTGCACCCCGTCAGCATCCTTTTGACCACCTCCTGCACACTGTCAGCATCCTCTGACCACCTCCTGCACCCCATCAGCATTCTTTTGACCCCCTCCTGCACACTGTCAGCATCCTCTGACCACCTCCTGCAACCCGTCAGCATCCTTTTGACCACCTCCTGCACCCCGTCAGCATCCTCTGACCACCTCCTGCACCCCGTTAGCATCCTCTGACCACCTCCTGCACACTGTCAGCATCCTCTGACCACCTCCTGCACACTGTCAGCATCCTCTGACCACCTCCTGCACCCCATCCGCATCCTCTGGCCACCTCCTGCATCATGTCCGCAACCTCTGACCACCTCCTGCATCACGTCTGCAACCTCTGACCACCTCCTGCATCACGTCCGCAGCCTCTCACCACGTCCGCAGCCTCTGACCACCTCCTGTACCATGTCCGCAGCCTCTGACTACCTCCTGCACCATGTCCGCAGCCTCTGACCACCTCCTGTACCACGTCCGCAGCCTCTGACCACCTCCTGTACCATGTCCGCAGCCTCTGACTACCTCCTGCACCATGTCCGCAGCCTCTGACCACCTCCTGTACCATGTCCGCAGCCTCTGACTACCTCCTGCACCATGTCCGCAGCCTCTGACCACCTCCTGTACCATGTCCGCAGCCTCTGACCACCTCCTGTACCATGTCCGCAGCCTCTGACCACCTCCTGTACCATGTCCGCAGCCTCTGACCACCTCCTGCACCATGTCCGCAGCCTCTGACCACCTCCTGTACCATGTCCGCAGCCTCTGACCACCTCCTGTACCATGCCCGCAGCCTCTGACCACCTCCTGTACCATGTCCGCAGCCTCTGACCACCTCCTGTACCATGTCCGCAGCCTCTGACCACCTCCTGTACCATGTCCGCAGCCTCTGACCACCTCCTGTACCATGTCCGCAGCCTCTGACCACCTCTCGTACTACATATGTAGCCTGTATTGGGACACAGGGCTGCGCAGAAAACCATTGTGTCCCAATACGCCATGTGGTTGTTTGTGGGTTCTGGGATGCACACAAGGTGAGTTGGAGGACCTGCATGTCATATTGGAACATGTGGCTTTGTGTCATGCTGTGTGACCCAATAGACAGCAATGGGACCCTGAGGCGGGGCACACAGCTAATCGCCTTGTGCGAATCTACCAATGGGGACACCTGTGACTGTCCATGAGAGGAATTCATTACACATTGAGAGATTTCCACCGACTTCTTGCTGCTTCTCTGTGACAGGAAGAGAAGGGAAATGTCAGCAAGAAATGACTGGAGTTGCACTTCTACCATACTCAACTATAAAATAAATGCATGTTCTGGCCATCCATACACTTTAATTCTATCATTTTCCGAGGCCAGCACAGTGACGGTGACCACACAGAGCTCTGTTATTAGTACTGATCGGTGTCTGGAACATTGAACACACTTTGGGGCTTTAACTCTCCTCACAGACTACAACTCCCACAATGCAGTGCGGCCCCTCGCTGGTATCCCTCCGCCTCTCCGGGACTATGGTCTAGAAAGTTATCTCTCCCCCTTCCCAGCCCCTCCAGCGGTCCCGGTATACGGCGTGGGGGTCGGTTGGGGAGGGAAGCCTGGGTCTGAGGGGGTGTCCGGGAAAAGTACGACCGGCGGAGGGATACAGCGAGGTGTGAGCCTGTCCGGTTTTCGCGCCTTTTTGGTGTCGCGGAGGATTGTGGGAAGGAGAAGTGCGAGGAGACCAGGCGGAGGACTTATAATAATTATAATAGGAATAATAATGATGGAGAGGGACGAGTCCTCCAACTCCTCGGACGGGGGAGTCGGGGAGAGGGCCCGGGAGGAGCTGGAGAGTCTGTGCGGAGAACTGAACCTGGAGGAGGAGACGGCGGTCCGGACACTCAGCAACTTCACCCGGACACGGAGCACCTACAGCCTGGAGGTCAGAGGAGGAGAAAGGGGTCATACTATGGAGGGGGAGGGACACATGAGGGGGTCATATTATGGGGGGGGGACACAGGAGGAGAGAGGGGGTCATATTATGGGGGGGACACAGGAGGAGAGAGGGGGTCATATTATGGGGGGGGGGCACAGGAGGAGGAGAGAGGGGGGGTCATATTATGGGGGGGACACATGAGAGAGGGGGTCATACTATGGGGGGGGGGGACACATGAGGAGAGAGGGGGGTCATATTATGGGGGGGGACACAGGAGGAGAGAGGGGGTCATACTATGGGGGGGGGACACATGAGAGAGGGGGTCATATTATGGGGGGGGGGGACACAGGAGGAGAGAGGGGGGTCATATTATGGGGGGGGGACACAGGAGGAGGAGAGAGGGGGTCATATTATGGGGGGGGGGACACAGGAGGAGGAGAGAGGGGGGTCATATTATGGGGGGGACACAGGAGGAGAGAGGGGGTCATACTATGGGGGGGGGGACACATGAGGAGAGAGGGGGGTCATATTATGGGGGGGGGACACAGGAGGAGAGAGGGGGTCATACTATGGGGGGGGACACATGAGAGGGGGTCATATTATGGGGGGGACACAGGAGGAGAGAGGGGGGTCATATTATGGGGGGGGACACAGGAGGAGAGAGGGGGGTCATATTATGGGGGGGACACAGGAGGAGAGAGGGGGGTCATATTATGGGGGGGGACACAGGAGGAGAGAGGGGGGTCATATTATGGGGGGGGACACAGGAGGAGAGAGGGGGTCATACTATGGGGGGGGACACATGAGAGGGGGGTCATATTATGGGGGGGACACAGGAGGAGAGAGGGGGGTCATATTATGGGGGGGGACACAGGAGGAGAGAGGGGGGTCATATTATGGGGGGGACACAGGAGGAGAGAGGGGGGTCATATTATGGGGGGGGACACAGGAGGAGAGAGGGGGGTCATATTATGGGGGGGGGACACAGGAGGAGAGAGGGGGGTCATATTATGGGGGGGGGACACAGGAGGAGAGAGGGGGGTCATATTATGGGGGGGACACAGGAGGAGAGAGGGGGGGTCATATTATGGGGGGGGGACACAGGAGGAGAGAGGGGGGTCATATTTTGGGGGGGACACAGGAGGAGGAGGAGAGAGGGGAACACAGGAGGAGGAGAGAGGGGGTCATATTATGGGGGGGGGGGAGGAGAGAGAGAGAGGGGGTCATATTATGGGGGGGACACAGGAGAGAGGGGGGGTCATATTATGGGAGGGGGCGCAGGAAGAGAGAGGGGGGTCATATTATGGGGGGGACGCAGGAGGAGAGAGGGGGGTCATATTATGGGGGGGGGACGCAGGAGGAGAGAGGGGGGTCATATTATGGGGGGGGGACGCAGGAGGAGAGAGGGGGGTCATATTATGGGGGGGGACACAGGAGGAGAGAGGGGGGTCATATTTTGGGGGGGACACAGGAGGAGGAGGAGAGAGGGGAACACAGGAGGAGGAGAGAGGGGGTCATATTATGGGGGGAGGAGAGAGAGAGAGGGGGTCATATTATGGGGGGGACACAGGAGGAGAGAGGGGGGGTCATATTATGGGAGGGGGCGCAGGAAGAGAGAGGGGGGTCATATTATGGAGGGGGAGGGACACGAGGAGAGAGGGGGTCATATTATGGGGGGGGACACAGGAGGAGAGAGGGGGGTCATATTTTGGGGGGGACACAGGAGGAGGAGGAGAGAGGGGAACACAGGAGGAGGAGAGAGGGGGTCATATTATGGGGGGGGGAGGAGAGAGAGAGAGAGAGGGGGTCATATTATGGGGGGGACACAGGAGGAGAGAGGGGGGGTCATATTATGGGAGGGGGCGCAGGAAGAGAGAGGGGGGTCATATTATGGAGGGGGAGGGACACGAGGAGAGAGGGGGTCATATTATGGGAGGGGGACACAGGAGGAGAGAGGGGGGGTCATATTATGGGAGGGGGACACAGGAGGAGAGAGGGGGGGTCATATTATGGGAGGGGGGCGCAGAAGGAGAGAGGGGGGGTCATATTATGGGGGGGCACATGAGGAAAGAGGGGGGGGGGTCACTGGATGGTGTCCTCACACTATGATTGGGGGGGGGGGGGCACTGGAGGATGGGGTCCTCACACTGATTGGGGGGGGGGGGGTACACTGGAGGAGGGGGTCCTCATACTATGATTGGGGGGGGGGACACTGGAGGAGGGGGTCCTCATACTATGATTGGGGAGGGGACACTGGAGGATGGGGTCCTCACACTATGATTGGGGGGGGGGGCACTGGAGGATGGGGTCCTCACACTGATTGGGGAGGGGACACTGGAGGAGGGGGTCCTCACACTATGATTGGGGGGAGGGACACTGGAGGAGGGGGTCCTCACACTATGATTGGGGGGGGGGGGGCACTGGAGGATGGGGTCCTCACACTGATTGGGGAGGGTACACTGGAGGAGGGGGTCCTCATACTATGATTGGGGGGGGGGACACTGGAGGAGGGGGTCCTCATACTATGATTGGGGAGGGGACACTGGAGGAGGGGGTCCTCATACTATGATTGGGGAGGGGACACTGGAGGAGGGGGTCCTCATACTATGATTGGGGGGGGACACTGGAGGAGGGGGTCCTCATACTATGATTGGGGGGGGGGACACTGGAGGAGGGGGTCCTCATACTATGAATGGGGGGGACACTGGAGGAGGGGGGTCCTCATACTATGATTGGGGGGGGGGGGACACTGGAGGAGGGGATCCCTCATACTGTGGGGGGTCATTATACTGTGGGGGTACACACTGCACAGGGGTAGGGGAGTAATTTGATGGGGGTACACGGGGGGGTCCTCACACTATGATTGGGGGGGGGGAGATACTGGAGGAGGGGGCCCTCATACTATGATGGGGGGGGGACGCTGGAGGAGGGGGCCCTCATACTATGATGGGGGGGGGGGGAACACTGGAGGAGGGGGTCCTCACACTATGATTGGGGGGGGGGACACTGGAGGAGGGGGGGATCCCTCATACTGTGGGGGGGGGGGGTCATTATACTATGGGGGTACACACTGCACAGGGGTAGGGGAGTAATTCTATGGGGGGGTACACGGTGGGGGGGGGGTCCTCAAACTGATTCTGATTGTACAATGTCACTAGTGTTGTATGAGGCTCTTTGGTTAGACATTGCCTTGTTTTAGGTGGGGGGGGGGGGGGGGGTTAGGGAAAAGCACAAATGTAGTGATGTGTGTTGGTTGTCATTGGTATGGAGCCTACATGGGTAGATTAGATCTGATTGGTAGCTAAGGCTCCTTTCACACGGACGGGGACCGCCTGTCAGTTTTTTCGGCGGACCTGAACGGACGCCCCGTGCACCTCAATGGAGCCGCGGATGTCAGAGTGGTGACATGCGAAACGCCAAAGTGTGATGGATGCAAACCCCACTTTCCATCCGTCTGGCAGATTGGATCGGATGAAGGCGGACTCTACGGTCTTCATCCGATTCCCCCATAGAGGAGAGCGGCGCTCTGACAGGTCCGTCCCTGTACAGTGTGCAGCGACTGAGCAGTCCTCTGCCTGCTCAGCGGGGATCGATGGAGCGATCATCACTGAGCAAAGCAGAGCCCATAAGCAATGCAGATATGACATGGTGGGGAGAGCTCATGTTCTGGAGGGGGTGAAGGGGGGCAGAGTGCATTGAGATGGATTGTAGAGGCACTTAACCACTTGCCGCCCGCCAATGACAAATTGACGTCGGCAAAGTGGTTGTAGAATCCTCACTGGACGTCATATGACGTCCTCAGGATTCTGAGCCGATGCGCGCCCCCGGGGGCACGCATCGCGGCGATCTTTGTTGCAGGGTGTCAGTCTGACACCCGGCAACACCGATCAAGGTAAAGAGTCTCTCACGGAGGCTCTTTACCACGTGATCAGCCATGTCCAATCACGGCTGATCACGATGTAAACAGGAAAAGCCGGTAATCGGCTTTTCCTCACTCGCGTCTGTCAGACGCGAGTAGAGGAGAGACGATCGGCTGCTCCTGTGACGGGGGGGTTTGTGCTGATCGATTATCAGCACAGCTCCCCCCGAGGATGCCCACTGGACCACCAGGAATTATAAAAATAAAGGTATGCCACCCTAGACCACCAGGGATGAGGACACAAAAGATGTATGCCAATCAGTGCCGCAATGGATGCCAATCAGTGCCCACAATGGGCATCACTGATTGGCAGGCATTGTTTGGCACTGATTCGTATCCATTAGTAAAACACATACAGTAGCGCTCATCAGTGCCACCTCATCAGTGCCCATCGGTGAAGGAGAAAACTTACTTATTCACAATGTTTTATAACAGAAATAAAAAAAAATTATTTTTTTTCTAAATTTTCGGTAATTTTTTTTTTTGCAGAAAATAAATATCCCAGAGGTGATCAAATACCACCAAAAAAAAGCTCCATTTGTGGGAACAAAATGATAAAACTTTAGTTGGGGTACAGTGTAGCATGACCGCGCAATTGTCATTCAAAGTGCAACAGCGCTGAAAGCTAAAATTTGGTCTGGGCAGGAAGGTGTATAAGTGCCCGGTATGGAAGTGGTTAATGCACAGGCATTGCAGAGACGGCTGAGGCCCTGATCACAGGGGGGTACTTAAAGGGTAACTCCACTTTCGTGAGAAAATACATTGGCTACTAAAAAAATAAAAAGAGATATCTATCCTATCTATCCTAATAAATGTAGTCATATTGCAACTGTTAAAAATGACTTTTCCTTTTCAATCTGGCTTTCTGGAGGCCTTCTGTACACAGAATGTATAGAGAACTCCCCTGGAAATGTCATTTCCTCCTTGTGTGATTGGCGCACTGGTTTTCCTAGAAGTCTATACTTGGATATAAATTAGATTTTGAGCATCCCCTGCAACAAAAATGTAGTCTTTGTTGAGATATTCCCAAAGGGAAATCACATCTAAAGGATGCAGACCCTGCCACTTTCCTTATTAGAGCCCTGTAAGTGCAGCAGCTGATAATTTATAAAACCACTCCCATACAGATTCACTGTGTCCCCCGGACACAAACACACACCACACATTCTTCAGAATAACAAAAGTTAGGGATCTAATGGGTAAAATCCTTGCAATGTACATCGATCGCCCAGAGGGAATGGTGTGTGTTTTTTATTTTATTTTTTTCCTTCAACAAAAGTGGGGTTACTCTTTAACCACTTGCCCACCGGGTTAATTCTGGCACTTCTCTCCTTCATGCGAAAATCACATTTTTTTTACTAGAAAATTAATCAGAACCTCAAACATTATATATTATTTTTTTAGCAGACATCCTAGGGAATAAAATGGCAGTCATTGCAATACTTTTTGTCACACCGTATTTGCGCAGCGGTCTTGCAAGCGCACTTTTTTTGGATAAAAATCACTTTTTTGAATTAAAAAATAAGACAACAATACATTTTGCCCAATTTTTTTATATATTGTGAAAGATAATGTTACGCAGAGTAAAATGATACCCAACATGTCACACTTAAAAATTATGCCCGCTCGTGGCATGGCGTCAAACTTTTACCCTTAAAAATCTCGATAGGCGACGTTTAAAAAATTCTACAGGTTGCATTTTTTGAGTTGCAGAGTAGGTCTAGGGCTAGAATTATTGCTATCACTCTAACGATCGCGGCGATACCTCACTTGTGTGGTTTGAATACCGTTTTCATATGCGGGCGCTACTCGCGTATGCGTTTGCTTCTGCGCGCGAGCTCGTCGGGATGGGGCGCTTTAAAAAATTTTTTTTTGGTTTTCTTATTTATTTTTATTTAGTTTTATAATTTTTTACACTGAAATAAAAAAAAAAAAAAAATTGATCACTTTTATTCCTATTACAAGGAATGTAAACATCCCTTGTAATAGAAAAAAGCATGACAGGTCCTCTTAAATATGAGATCTGGGGTCAAAAAGACCTCAGATCTCATAATTAGACTTAAATGCAAAAAAGAAAAAAAAATGTCATTTTTTCAAATGACAAAAAAAAAATGTTTCTTTAAGAGGCTGGGCGGGACTGACGTTTTGACATCACTTCCGCCCAGCCGAGCTATGGGGACGGGTGAAGGAGATTTCTCCTTCAGTCCCGTCCCCGCTCAGCTGCCGGACACATCCGATCCCCTCCGCCGCTACCGACGGCTCCGGTAAGCGGCAGAGGGCGCGGGAGAGCGGCGGGAGGGGGGGGGCCCTCTCCCGCCACCGATAACGGCGATCTCGCGGAGACCGCCGTTATCGTGTACACCACCGCCCCCTGAAAAGATGAATATCTTGGTTGTGGCAGCAGCTGCTGCCGTTACCGAGATATTCAACTTTAAAAACAGGATGTCTTTTTGACATGGGGCGGTGGTCAAGTGGTTAAGCGTACCCCCATGTGAGGGGCGTGTTATCCCTGCACGCGTGTTCCATGCAGGAAGTCCCATGTCATGTCAATTAGGACACAGCTGCAATATGACATCCATGTGGGGGGGGTCAGTCTCTGAACTCATACTGTCTGTGTTTTTGGGGCCCGGTGGATCCGGAAGAGCCAGTCTCCTTATCTGAGTGATCTGCCCCTCTTATGAATGTACAATCCATACAGACACAACTCTGAGCGATCGTTTATAGTAAGAATGAACAAACTATTTGAGAGAACATGTGATCCTTGGATTAAATAAAGAGGAACTGCAGTCTGCTCACATCATTTGTAATAAAAACATCTTTGTCATTCTGAAGCTTCCTTCCAACCACTTTGCATATTATTTGATATATACTGTGATTCTGTACTTGCCAAATATGCTGCAGAAATCTCCCTCCACTGAGTCTAGCTGCATCCATTTTAACTGTGGGCAGCTGAAGCTGCTGCCTGTTCACGTCTTGGATTTACAGAGGCACGTCTCCAGCTCTGCATTTCTCATTGGCTCTCTTATGACTTATCCCCCCTCCCCTCCTGGACAACTCTCACCAGAGTGAGAGAGCGAGCTGTGTATATCCTAATCCTAGGCCAGTGATGGAGAACCTTGGCACCCCAGATGTTTTGGAACTACATTTCCCATGATGCTCAACTACACTGCAGTGTAGTGTAGCATCATGGGAAATGTAGTTCCAAAACATCTGGAGTGCCAAGGTTCGCCATCACTGCCCTAGGCTAATGACCAGCCAAGAAACAGGAAGTGGGCTGTATAAGGTGTTTACTGTCAGATTTGTTTTTTTTACTATCCAAAGTTAAAACAACAATAGATGGAAAGATGAAAGAATGACTGAAGTTCCGTTTTTTAACAGGAGATATCTGAGATCTATCATCTGCTGTGTTCCTGGATCAGAGGGGGGATTTGTATTTCTTGATTTTTCTTCTGTGTCTTTTCTCTTTTTATTCTTTGAAATATATTCTGTCACTTTATTGCCCAAAGGTGTATACAAGGGGGAAAGTCTCAAATCTTGGAGCCGCAGTGCCATAACACTCACACTCGCACACACACTCACACACACCCCCACACACACCCACCCTCACACACCCACCCCCACACACACTCATAGTTTGGCACTATTCAGTTGGCATCTATGGCTTAAGAGTCGCTCCTATCAAAGCTTTTTGGGCATGTTATGAAAGTGTGTGAAGTACTTGATTCTTTTGTACCTTTTTGAAAACTTTAAAGAAAAATTATTGGAAGAGAATGAAGAAGCAGCACTGATCGCTTATAACGGGACATAACAGCGACTTATCACTTCTCTCGGTGTGTGTGTGAGGGCTGCTTGTAGACATACACAGCCCGGCCGATAGGGCACTGCACTGCACAATGGTGTGAGCTCTTCACCATTTGTCAATAAGCGATCAATGATGTCTGGCTGGTATCTTATCATTGAATGCTCATTCGTAAAAGTGAAGGCTCAATTATAGTAGCACTTCAGCACTGTCATCCATTGGCCGCCTGTGGATGTGTAAAAGCCGTCGCTGATAGTCACGTGACGCTGCATTTCTCCTGTGTAATCTTTTTGTGACTGACCGCACTGGTCTCCAGAGTGGCCCTTGCTAACAAAGACTAGAGCTGTCAAATTCAAATTGGTCTCCTTTCCAGTAGTGTTGTCCCTGTAACTAACAAAAGTTTAAATATATCATTAGCTAAGAAATGGAAAACCGCAAAAAATGGAGGAAGAAGGGGGAGGAGCTAATTAGGATAAACTAAAGCCTGGTACACCCTATATTTATCTGTTCAACCCAGCAGGTTGAAGGGGGGGGGGGGGGGAGACTTTCAGCTCCTGTACGAATGATCCAATGTTATGGGTACCCCCTCCCCCGCTGAGATTTCGTGTTCTGTCAGGAATTCGGCCATATACTGATACATATCTTTGGTAAAAATAACCCAATTTGTTGTATATTACCGCATTTATCGCGGTATAAAGCGCTCCCGCGTATACCGCGCACCCCTAAAGTTGCCCCGAATCCTGTGGGGGAAAAAAAGTTTTTTTTGTACTTACAGTTTTGGTGTCTTGCGCGGCGTCCGTCTGCGGCTTCGGGTGTCCTCTTCGTCGGGTCCGGCGTCCGTCTGCGGCTTCGGGTGTCCTCTTCGTCGGGTCCGGCCTCCGTCTGCGACTTCGGGTGTCCTCTTCATCGGGTCCGGCGTCCGTCTGCGACTTCGGGTGTCCTCTTCATCGGGTCCGGCGTCCGTCTGCGGCTTCGAGTGTCCTCTTTGTCGGGTCCGGCCTCCGTCTGCGACTTCGGGTGTCCTCTTCATCGGGTCCGGCGTCCGTCTGCGACTTCGGGTGTCCTCTTCATCGGGTCCGGCGTCCGTCTGCGGCTTCGGGTGTCCTCTTCGTCGGGTCCGGCGTCCTCCCCGCGCCGAGTTTGAATACTGCGCCGACATATACAGAGCTCAGTACACTCGTGTATTGTCGGCAATGCTCGGCTACCCTGGACGTACGCGCTGTACGTCCAGGACGTCAGCGCGGGAGGAGCCGAGACTGCCGACAATACACGAGTGTACTGCGCTCGGTATATGTCGGCGCAGTATTCAAACTCGGCGCGGGTATCGGCATATACCGCGCACCCACGATTTTGCCCTGATTTTCAGGGCAAAAAAGTGAGCGGTATATGCCGATAAATACGGTCTGTGGTCGGTGTGAAAGTCCACAGCTATGGTGGCAATCTCTGAAAATTGGTCACATCTGATGTACTGACTCATATTTCTTGAGACCGAACAAGCCAGGAAAGTACAAATACCCCATAAATGACCCATTTTTTTTTTGGAAAGTAGACATTCCAAGGTATTTAGTAAGGCATAGTGAGTTTATTTTTATTTTTTTTGAAGTTGTAATTTTTTTCCCCACAATTCTTTGCAAAATCAAGATTTTGTGAAGGGAAAAAAAAATTGTCAATTAGCAGGTTATTTCTCACACACAGCATATGCATACCACAAATTACACCAAAACACATTCTTCTACTCAACCGGAGTATGGGGATACTGTGTGTGAGACTTTTACAGTGTGGCCACATACAGAGGCCCAACATTGAGGGAGCACCATCTAGAAGCATAAATTACACATATAATTTCTTGACTACCTCTTGCACTTTTGAAGGCCCTGAAGCATCAGGACAATGGAAATTCCCCAAAAATGACCCCATTTTGGAAAGAAAACACCCCAACATATAATGAGTGTTTTGCACATGTCTTTTTTTTTTTTTTTTTTTCCTACAAGTTTTTTTTGAAAATGTGGAAAGAAAAATGCCCTTTTTTTTTTTTTTTAATATTATAGATGTGTATACACACACCGTTGTCTATTCATACAATATTTCTAACACATAGCATGTACATAGCAAAAATGACAGGTATACATAGGATTCGCCCTGGGACTTTGAGTGAGGTGAATACGAGTAGCCAAAAAACACGTCATAATTGTATACAAAGTAGATTACAGTATGTTGCGCATGTAAAACACAACTGCAATAAATGCAGGCTGATAAAATATGCATACAATGTGAAGAAAAAAACAATCCACATACGTGATAAATGGTATATAACCAATGTACAGACATCAGAAAAATGTGCAAGCATCAGTCATACCCCACGATTTTTCGCAAGACCATGCTCGCTCTTCAGAGGCTAATGCTTTACTATATCTGTAATACAAGTAGTAATCAAATGAATGTATGTTGCATAAGATTGGCAGGGAGGTGAGTAATCATCGGGGGTCAGAGTGTAGGAACCCTTTACTCACCAATGGGCTGGGCCAGGTCATCAGTCACTGATTCCACAGGCGGCAGGGACAAACATCCAGCACAGGACCTAAGGAGGTGGAGCATTGACATGCCTTTAGTGGGTGCAAGTGTACTTGGAGGTATCACCTTGTCCATAATAATTAACTGCAAAAAAGAGTATATGTATATCAGAAGGACCCAGCAAATACAGGTGAATTTCCTGTACTTATTAACATGCATGTGACTATACAAGGACCAGCATGAAATAAGTGCTGGTATGGACTGGGGAACTAAAAGCACAATACAAATGTATTCATTAGAGTATGAAAAAAGTATTAGCAAGTAGTGTGTGGAGCGCACTGTAAGTGAGATAAAGTGAGGGTTTGAAGGAAAAAGCAAACAAATGTGCTGAAGTATCAACTGCGCTGAAAAGCAACATAAATAACCTGAGTATAATGTGAGACCTTCCCCCCCCCCCCTCATGGAGTTGCAGCTGGTGTGTGTATAGTCATGATGTGAATGAGAACAGCTGCCATGTCAGGCTCCAATTATACCTCCGGAGGGGGGGGGAGGAACCAGATGCTCCGCCCCCCATTGCATGTGCAAGCAAAGAGGCGTTACGAGTGCAGTAGATGCTGGGGCCGCGAGTGCGCAGTATCCTCCATCGTTCTAGATGTTCCACACAGCCCAGGCGTGGCAATGCCAAATTTGGCGCCACCTGATGGGCATGGAAAACTTGATGTCGATTATGTGGGTGGCCCTGCCTGACCTAAAGGGCAGGAGATCTAGGAGACGACCCCCCCCTGACACATGGCAGCTCCTGAGCTGGGCGACGGGAACTGCCACCGACGGGGAGCAGCAAGACGGAACAGGGCCAACTCAAAAACAACCTACCTATTTATACACAGCAAATTGTAGATATGTACCGCTATAAATGAATGATGGCCGATGGTGGCAACAAACAAGGTTTTGGGCTAAATGGGTGTCTTCTGGAAAAAAAAAAAAAAAACCTGGTTTAGCTTTGAGAGTGACCTGAAAACTACATGAGTATTCTAATCATACAATTACAAAAGATGGTCCAATTCAAAAATATAACAAATTTTACAGTTGCATAAAAAGGGTATGATACATATACAGACACGTGGACTCTTGGATGAACCCAAAGTTTCTGTCTAGATGCCCTTCAGGGGTTTTAAACGCACAGAGCCAGGTGTCCATTCAAAAAAGGATATATGTCAATATAGCAGTACATTTACAATAATAAAAGCAACAGTTTAAGGGCATAATAAACCACATACCAAAGAGTATCGGTAACCCATGTACAGGATAAAGGACCTGTGTAAGTCCCATGCATCAAAGAGACGGGTCAAAGATCCCAGTTGTGTCCTTGCTAACCAAAATGGATATCTCCAGCGAAGGTCCGGAAGAATTCTACAGACATCAGATCAAAATTATCTGCAATAGAGAAACAGAATACTGGTCTCCTAATTGTAAGGATGCTATCGGACATGTATATAAATAAAGTAGGTGTGCCAGTCATCGGAGTCGTCGCAGCTGTGTTTGCATGCCGCGAACGACTCCTACGTGACGTCCGCGAACGACTCCTACGTGACGTCCGCACACGCGCACTAACGTGTGCGGCGTCACGACGCACACATCATGACACAGGAAAGTAGCCGCATGTGTGCGTCAGAGGGGAGAAGTCCGGACCAGCTGTTCAGAGGGCGCAGGATGTTGCCCTGCATTCAACAAACACCGATGCTGGAATCGCCGCCATGCGCAAGCTGCAACACCTACCAAAGAAGGCCTGCTTACGCAGAGGCTGTGAAATATGAGGGGGACACCCAACGCCAACGATCAATGGCACCGCATGAAAACCCCCCCCCCGTGCGCCAGGTGAGGGACCCAGGAAGGAGGAAAACAGATGGCACATAGAGGGAAAAGATAACCGTCAGGTGTAGCTAAGAGGAAGAAAGTTTAATTAAGGGGAAAAAGAAGAAAGAGAAACTAAACAAAAGACAACGTGGGTTATTTAAAGCGGAGTTCCGGCCACAATTTCACTTTTTAAATATAAATACCCCTGTAATACACAAGCTTAATGTATTCTAGTAAAGTTAGTCTGTAAACTAAGGTCCGTTTTGTTAGGTTGTTACAGCATTTAGACACTTTATAAAATAGAAATTGACTGGGGCCATCTTAAGTGTGGGCATCATGAAGCCAGACTGTATGACTTCCTGGATTTCAGCCTTGCACATCTCGCACATGCTCAGTGCTGCACAAGCGGTGTCAGATCAGGTTTCAGCACCTGTGCTGTCCAAGTCACATGATTCTTTGAGACTGGGGAGTGCACAGACTCCTGGAAAGTTACACCCACTACATTCCCAGGAGTCTGTGCGGTGTAGGTTAGGAAGCATTAAGCACCTAGGTGCAGGAAGTGGGAAGATTAACTATTCTGCCTAGCAACTCTGCCTAGCAACAACACTTTGAAGGTATCTAAAAAATATTTTTTTTTTCGTAAAGGACTAATGACATTGTTTTAAAACTACTGATGTAATGTTATATTTATTGGTGGAACTCCACTTTAAGAAAGGTAAATCCACTTTGCACTACAAGTGCACTTGGAAGTCCCTGTAGATCTGCGCAAGCTAAAATGCTGTTTTTTATTTTCCTTGCATGTCCCCCTCAGATCTACAGAGACTGTACTTTCGAGTACACTTGCAGTGCAAAGTGAATTTGCCTTTCGTGAATAACCCCCTATGTGTTAAGAAAATTTGTAATTTAGGTTTACGAGATATTTGCCAAAAAGAAT
The DNA here is from genome assembly GCF_905171775.1 of Rana temporaria. Classification (NCBI taxonomy): domain Eukaryota; kingdom Metazoa; phylum Chordata; class Amphibia; order Anura; family Ranidae; genus Rana; species Rana temporaria. Next base: position 115,658,404 of record NC_053500.1, on the reverse strand, counting down.
GCATGCGCCGTAGACAACGGCGCAGGCGCACTGAGAGTGCCGGGTCTTGTATGGAATCTGCCGGTCCCGCGCTCATGCGCGGCAGTGATGTCATCACCGCTCCGGCCAGTAACAGTGCCGAAGCGGCGATACCCGTAAGGCACTCGGAGGAGACGCGGCAGCGGCCGAGGAGGGGAACGAGGAACGCTTTGCAGGCTGCAATCTCGGGTAAATCATTCATAATGCGCTAGTATGCTATGTATACTAGCTCATTATGCCTTTCTCTTGCAGGTTTTTTTTTTTTTTAGGAACATTTCTAGAGGGTTTACTACCTCTTGAAGTTAGAAGCTGATTGGCTTTCATGCACAGCTGCACCAGATTCTGAGTGCATCAGTTTTAGTAATTCCCCTCAGTGTGTCCTGTGTCCCGGCTTCCTCCTCTCATGATCTAGGTCAGCACTTTCCCCTTAGGCCCCTTTCACACTGGGGCGTTATTCGAGCGAAGCCTTATCTGCAATCCCAATGTGCTGATAAAGCTCCGCTAAGACCCTAACGTTTTAGGGCGTTTTTACAGTGCCTCTGTGTGAAAGGGTAAGACGTTTTTACAGCGCTTTCAATTAATTTCAATGGAGAGGAGTGTTTTGTTTTTTTCAGCGCCCAAAAACTGTTTCAAAGATGCTGCTTGCAGGACTCGGTGTGAAAGGGGCCATTGAGATGCATGTAGAGCGTTTTAATATCGCAATTTTTAACGCTAAAACGTTTCAGTGTGAAAGGGGTCTTACGGTTTGAACATGTGATTTGATACATTTGCTAGGGATGCATTTCAAAAGGGGGCGTCCCTAGTAAATGTATCACGCCACATGTCCAAACAGTACGGCCAGCATGAAAGGGAGGATTTGTCCTTGAAGGTCTAAGGCTGGGTTCACACTACTACACTACTTTCATCCTACTTTGCTCTGCTACATTGGTCCTACATTTATCCTACATTGGTCCTACATCCATCCTACTTTCATGAACAGGATACTACTTTGGTCTGACTTCAATGATATTCAATGGGCCTGAAGTAGGATCAATGTAGGACCAAAAGTAGTACAGGGAGCATTTTCAAAGTCGGACCGACTTGTGTAGGACGCTACAAGACGCTCTCATAGGGAAACATTGAACACAGAGCAAAGTAGGATGAAAGTAGTGTAGTAGTGTGAACCCAGCCTTAACAGTGGGTATGGGAGACAGCCAATACTCAAATCATTGCAGTAAATGTGTTTGTTTTTATTTGTGTGTGTTATATATACTTGCATATATACATACATACATACATATAATTTTGTTTGTTTTTTCAAATATAAAAGAAGCTCTTCGTTATTTATTTATTTTCTTCTTCCTCTTTATACTGACCATTTCACATGTCAAAATTAGGGCTGCAAGGTTGGGACTGTTTGAGCTTCTTGTGGAGATCCATCTTATAACTTGAATACCTTTTTTTTATATATATATTTTTTTATGTACTTTTGTCTTGCATACCAGTTCATAAATATTTGACTTTGTCTTTTTTTTTTTAGTTATTACCGCGCAGCAAACCTATCGTTCTGATCTTGTTGAGAAAAGAGCGCATATCGGATTTAGCCCATTACTTTTGATGTATTGAAATAAAATTGATTCGGATGTAAAGAAACAGTCAATTGTGTGGTTTTGTGTCCCCCCCCCCCCCCCCACACACACAATACTGTAAAACATTGCCTTGTTGTTCATGATGGTTTAGAAATGACTGGGTGTTTAGTGCCATATTTCAGGGGTTGTAGTAAATTTCAGCATTTCAGGGGTTGTAGTAAATGCACATGTAACGCATAGCTTTGACATTCCTTTATTTCAAGGAGTATGAATGTGCATTTTATATGTTTTTGCGCCTATGTTCCATTTCCCTTGCTGGAGCTTACATTTTTTTTTTTTTTTCATAGGGCGATGTGAAACACTGGCTTGCATGCGCATTGTACGCAGAGTGCCGGAAAGTCGTCATTCCAACTGTTGGAAGAGGTATTATGGAGGGAAATGGAGTGTCCCTCACTCGTATACTCCGTTCAGCCAAACTTAGGTATGAATTTGTATGTTTAAATAAAAAAAAAAATGAATAAAATACATAGGGGTCTATTTGAAAACATTCTCACACAATTTTCACCCAAGATTCAACTATTTTTCTAATTGGCTTCAGTTGGTAAACATCTGTGAAATTATAACTAGACCCCCTAGTATGTGCAGCTCATAAGGACATTAGGTTTTAGTCTCCTTTCGCACTTATACGACTTGTCCCACAATTTTGGACTGCAAAATCGCATGACAAGTCATTTTCCATGATTTTTAATGACTACCATTCATATTGGCATGACTTTAAGTCGTGCCGACTTCAAAGTAGTCCCTGCACTACTTTGGTCCGATTTTGATGGCACTTACACAGGCATACCCTGAAATCTCGCCCACGAATCGGGAAAAAATTAGCACGACTTTGAAGACTCACAAGTGTGGGCCTTAACCACTTAAGGACCGCCTCCTGTAAATATACGTCAACAGAATGGCACGGCTGGGCAGATGAACGTATCCGGCACGTCCTGTACATCTACTCAGCCGTAGGTTGCGGGTGCGCGACCCGGTCCGAAGCTGTGGGACCCGATCGCCGCTGGGGTCCCGCGATCGGTCCCCGGAACTGAAGAACGGGGAGAGCCGCATGTAAACACAGCTTCCCCGTGCTTCACTGTGGCGGCTGCATCGATCATGTGATCCACTTTTATAGGGAGACCCAATCGATGACATCAGTCCTACAGCCACACCCCCTACAGTTGTAAACACACACTAGGTGAAGCATAACACCTTCAGCGCCCCCTGTGGTAAACTGCAACTGTAATTTCCACAATAAACAATGCATCTTATAAGCATTTTTTGCTGTGAAAATGAAAATGGTCCCAAAAATGTGTCAAAATTGTCCGAAGTGTCCGCCATAATGTCGCAGTCACGAAAAAAAAATCGCTGATCGCTGCCATTGGTAGTAAAAAAAAAAAAAAAAATTAATAAAAATGCAATAAAACTATCCCCTATTTTGTAAACGCTATAAATTCTGCGCAAACCAACCGATAAACGCTTATTGCCTTTTTTTTATTTTTTATTACCAAATATATGTAGAAGAATACGTATCGGCCTAAACTGAGGAAAAAAACATTTTTTTATATATTTTTGGGGGATATTTATTATAGCAAAAAGTAAAAAATATTGATTTTTTTTTCAAAATTGTCGCTCTATTTTTGTTTATAGCGCAAAAAATAAAAACCATAGAGGTGATCAAATACCACCAAAAGAAAGCTCTATTTGTTGGAAAAAAAGGGACGCCAATTTTGTTTGGGAGCCACGTTGCACGGCCGCGCAATTGTCAGTTAAAGCGAGACAGTGCCGAATCGCAAAAAGGGGCCTGGTCCTTTACCTGCATTTTGGTCCGGGGCTTAAGTGGTTAATCATACTCTTATATTGTGAAATGTGATATATGAGGATTTTTTTTATTTATCATGCTTTTTTTTTTTTTGGCTCTCCAATAGCCTGATTCAGTTCTTCAATAAAATGAAGAAGTGGATGGACATGTCAAACCTTCCCCAGGAATTCAGAGAGCGAGTAGAACGGCTGGAAAGGAACTTTGAGGTATCTACAGTAATCTTCAAAAAATTTGAACCAATATTCATGGACATGTTTCAAAATCGCCATGAAGAGCCTCCTAGGCTTCCTAGAAGTAGGAAACAAAGGTAAATTGCTTTTCTTTGATGGTAGGCTATGGTGCCTGTGTTTGTGCATCAAATATAAATAAATCCCTGATTTTTCTTTCTTGTCCTTGCATTGTACATCAAATAAGGTGCCTCTGTGTCATACACTTCCAATTCTGCACATAAGGGGACACTTTTAATGCCTGGGTACTTTAACCACTTGACCTCCTGAAGTCCAGTGCATGTTTTTTTTTTTTTTTTTTTTTTTTTTTAGCATCAAAAATGCATTAATTGTATGGCATGGTTCACACCAGTGTGGTCAGTTCCTGGGGAAAAAAAAGTCAGAACGTGCTACATTTTTTTATTGCACTGTACAGGAACATGGTAAAACTCCTCAAACGCACTGGAACACGCACATTCTTTAGGGAGATTAAAGAGGAACTGCAGTCTTCTCAAATAATTTGTAATAAAAACATCTTTGCCATTCTGAAGCTTCCCTCCAACCACTTTGCATATTTTATATATACTGTGATTCTGTACTTGCCAAATATGCTGCAGAAATCTCCCTCCACCAAGTCTGGCTGCAGCCATTTTAACTGTGGGCAGCTGAAGCTGCTGCCTGTTCACTTCCTGGATTTACACAGTCACACACCTGCAGCTCTCATTGGCCCTCTTATGACTCACCCCCCCCCCCCTTTCCTGGCAAACTCTCTCAGGAGAGTGAGAGAGAGCTGTGCATGATGTCATAAGCCTAGGCTTTTTACCAAACAAACAGGAAGTTGGCTGTAGAAGGTGTTTACTGGCAGAAAAAAATATGTTTTGCTATCTAAAGTTAAAACGACAAGGGCAGAAGATTTAATAGATGGAAAGATGAAAAAATGACTGAGACCCCATACACACTATTAAATTAAAGTCAAACTTTAAGAGTTTCAATTTGGTTTGGCACAGTTTGATCTCAGATGGGGTGCCGGGGGGGGGGGGGGGGGGGAGTCCTGGAGGCAATGCCCTCTCATATCTTGTGCTCTAGGTGAAGTTTTTTTTACCAACCAGGTTCAATCATCTTTGGCATTCTGTTTATCATACACTAGTATTCATTGTCTACTGAAAGTATGTCATATTGTATGACTTGTTCTGTTTATTTGCACTTGTATACTGTGTTTGTTTTTTTTTTTTTTATATACACTTGCTAAAACTTCAATAAAAACATTGAATTAAAAAGAGTTTCAATTTGTATGCAATCGGACAGGCCCTTGTACTACATGGTTTTGGTAAATCTGAAGACCAAAATCTGCAGAAAATCGAATAGTGTGTATGGTGTCTGAAGGCCTGCTTTAAGGTTAAGAAAAAAGCACTAAAACGCAGTGGAACGTACCAAAAACACGCATGCAGAAAAGCACCTGGAACACATCCAGACTTCATTTCTATGGTGTAAACTGGCTCTTGGCCCCCTTCCTGACCAGGCCATTTTTTTGCTGTACGGCACTGCGTTTCTTTATCTTACACTTGCGCAGTTTTGTGACGCTGTACCCAAATAAAAATAAAAACTACAGGAGGACATCAATTTTATAACAAAAAATAAATAAATCTCGATAAGCGTATAGTGATTTTGAGCAAAAGTTATAGCGTCTACAAACCATGGAATTTTTCTGAGTAATGGTGGGCACCAGGGGCGGACTGAGATGGCCACCACGCCAGGAGGCAGTGCAGAGGCGGGGCAGCTAAAATCTTGGGATTTTCACATCAGAAGCATGTTGGTTTCAGACATATCAGGGACAGATGTAAAAAAAACGGATTTTTACATACTGTCCCTGGTTTTACTGAGCCTGGCAACCCTGATGGGGCCCCCCTAGTGACATGGGGCCCTCGGGCAGTGCCTGAGTGACTCAATGGTCAGTCTGCCCCTGGGCGGCACTTATAACGGGAATGCGATCTTGCGGCGGACAAATTGGACACCTAACTGACACTTTAGAGACTTTGCTGGGGATCAGTGCAAAAAAAATATGCCGCTGTACAAATGACAGACTAGGAAGGGGATAAAGCAGAGTTTTACCCCAAAAAATGTAACTTCCGACTTTTTTTTAATCCTCCCTCCCGTGTCACATTTTGGCACCTTTTAGGAGGGAGCAGATACCCGTCTAATCCAGGTAGTCGCTCCCACTTTCGGGGAGAGATCGCCGCAGGCTCAGCGGCGATCTATGCCATGTCCGGCCCCTCCTCTTTCCCCCCACTGTCTCCTGGGAGAGACACAGGTCCCAGAAGGCAGCAGGGACCAGTGAGGATGTGCAGCGCGACTCGCGCATACACAATAGGGAACCAGGCTGTGAAGCCGCAAGGCTTCACTTCCTGATTCCCTTACCGAAGATGGTGGCGTCTCCATCCGAGAGTCGAGGGACAGATTGACTTTGGGTGGAGACATCGCGGGCGCCCTGGACAGGTAAGTGTCCTTATCTTAAAAGTCAGCAGCTGCAGTATTTGTAGCTGTTGACTTTAAAAAAAAATAATAATTTTCGGCGGAACTCCGCTTTAACATCATGGTTGATCAAAGGATTAAATCATGTGTACCTAGCTGGAGAGTCAGTGTCGTAGGGGAAATGCTTTTACTAGTGGAAGATATGGATCAGTGTTCCTGCTTTACAGGATCCATGTCTTCTCTACTGACATAATGTCAATTTGCCTTGTTTTCATAGGCAGACTGCCATTCTGCCTATGTACCGAATGATTGGCGAGTCCCGGCAGACATTGGGTCAGTGGGACCCACTGTGTGGACTCACAGTGGGCGCGAGCCGCCGGTGACATGCACTCGTGCCCGATACCTAGAAGTGCAGGATCGCGTATATATGCACAGCACAGATGCTCTATAGCAGTAAATCTGCTGTGGGGGGGGTCCGCAAGTGGTTAAATTCAAATGGTAGCTTAATTCTTTATTTAAAAGTAATATGGTGCCTAGCCATCTGCTTAGTGTCTACTGAAAGGAGGGTCAGGATTAAGATTTACTTTTTATGCAGAGATCATGTGTCTAGGGATTATTTTGTAAGCTGTGTATGTATGGTGTAATAATGCAAGAAATTATTTGTTGGGCTTTTTCTCTCTCTCTCCTCCTCTCCTTTTTTAAATAACCCCTTCCTGCCTTTAGTAAGCTTTAGAGCCCATTCACACCTAGGCATTTTGTCGCCTGTAGTGTGACGCCCGCTGCCGCCCCGACACGCCAGAGGGATGATTTAACATTGCCCTCTATGGAGATGGTTCACATCTCCACGCCGAACGCCTGCCGCCTGAAAAAAAGTCCCGGACCTTTTTTTCAGGCGGCTTTCGGCGTTTGGCATAGGAGATGGGAACCATCTCCATAGGGGGACAATCTAGGGGCACATCTAGGCGGACAATCGCGGCGTCCTCCCTAGATGTGCATGCAGCCTTAAGTCCTCCCAGAACGCGCCTCTCGCAGGGATGCGCAATGGCGGGAATCTGTCAACACCATTTCACATGGATTGCTTGTTTGTGTGTCCTGCTAAATTATTGCGAGAGGAATAACATTTTACACAATGCTTAATCGCTGAATCTTTTTTACTTCTGTTTTTAAGGAAGTTGCAGTGTAATGTTAAAGATCTTTTCAACTTCTGCTGGACTCTATTTGTATATGCAAAGGGTAAGTGCGAGTTGTATTTACAATTTTTATTTTATTTCTCTTCTTTTTTTTTTCTGTATTGAGAGTGGAATTTATCGTATTTAAAGCGGGGGTTCACCCTATCGACAGGAAAAAAAAATTTTTTTTTTCTTTTACCTTTAAATCAGGCACTGTAGCGCGAGCTACAGTATGCCTGTCCCGAATTTTTTCCCCCCATACTCACCTTGTAGTCGTCCATCGAAGATACCGGGGAATGGGCGTGCCTCTGGAGACGGAGGATGATTGACGGCCGGCTCTGGCGCGTCACGCTTCTCCGGAAATAGCCGAAATAGGCTTGGTCTTCACGACGCGTGCGCATAGCCTGTGCGCACGCGCCGTGAAGAGCCGAGACCTACTCCGGCTGTCTTCGGGGAGAGTGACGTGCCAGGGCCGGCCGTCAATCATCCTCCCTCTCCATAGGCACGCCCATTCCCCGCGGGAGCCGGAATCTACGATGGACGACTACGAGGTGAGTACGGGGTTAAAAAAATCGGGACAGGCATACTGTAGCTCGCGCTACAATGCCTGTCTCGATGGTAACATCATGTGGGTCAGGGTGAACTACCGCTTTAATGACTTTGATTTTAATACAACTTGTTCAGTTTTGCTACCAGATAACTTTGAACAATTTAATAAAAAGCTGAGATTGTGTTATGTAACTCAGTGAACAGCGTGTGTATTTTTTATTTTTTTTTATGAAACCATCAAAGTGCTTTACCTGCTAAGTCCTTACAGATTGTACGTGATTTCGTGTCCTTTTTCTTTCTTAGGAAATTTTAGTCTGATTGGCGATGATTTGGTTAACTCTTATCACTTGCTTTTGTGCTGCCTGGATTTGGTTTATGTTCATACTTTGCAGTGTCCTCATAAAGATGACCTTCTGAATCCATCATTTACAGGTAGGTCTTCTAAATGTAGACCATTTATCAGCTAGTTGGACCAACTTTTTGATTGTGGACCAGTCTGTCTTGTACATTTTGTGTGGGAAAGTGTTTTGGTTAATGTCTTGGGCAGCTTTCACATGCGGGCTGGCGTTGGACGGTAAAACACTGCTAGTTATAGCAGCGCTTTACCCTAATTTTAGCGGCGCCAGTGGGCGTTTTTTTATTATTTTTTTATTATTGTGGCACCTGGAATCGGCCACTAGAGATGCCTTTGCACAGGTCTGAGATAGATTAGCACTGAAGAGGACTCTGAACATGTACTAAATAAGGAAGTGGTCAGGGGCAGGTTTTTATTGCGCAGTGCTACTTTTAGAGCTGCTGAGGTAAGAATTGATAAATGTTCCACTCTTTGTGCAAAGTTGTTAGAGTAGCTAAAAATAAAGATATTGGGCCAGATTCTCAAAGAGATACGACGGTGTATCTCCTGATACACCGTCGTATCTCTGAGTTAGGCCGGTCGTATCTATGCGACTGATTCATAGAATCAGTTATGCATAGATATGCCTAAGATCCGACAGGTGTAACTGTGTTACACCGTCAGATCTTAGGCTGCAATTCCCGGCCGGCCGCTAGGTGGCGTTTCGCTTTATTTACGCGGCGATTATGCAAATGAGGAGATACGCCGATTCCGAAACGAACGACCGCCCGGCGCTTTTTTTTTTTTACGTAGTTTGTGTTCGGCTTTTTCCGGCGTATAGTTACCCCTGCTTCTATGAGGCGCAGCCAATGTTAATTATGGCCGTCGTTCCCGCGTCGAATTTTGAAATTTTACGCCGTTTGCGTACGTCGATTCTCAAACGCGCTGGACGCAAGTTACGCTCACGCCGAAACCAATGACGTCCTAGCGACGTCATTGGGAGCAATGCACGCCGGGAAAATTCGCGGACTGCGCATGCACATTTAAATCGACGCGGGGACGTGCCTGATTTAAATACTACACTCCCCCTAGCCGCGGAATTTGAACTCCGCCGGGGGATTTACAATCCGCCGCCGCAAGTTTGGAGGTAAGTGTTTTGTGAATTGCCCACTTGCCTCGAAAACTTGCGGCGGCGGATCTAAAGATCCGCTGATCTATCTGAATCTAGCCCTTATACTCCAGAAATTTGCGTCGAAGTGTGTGATTAAATAAATATAGATGGATGTAGATCTGGTGTGCAGCTTAGTAAAGTTTTGCAAAATATGCCAGAGCCATTTATTCCCTGCTGGGGTGATTTGTTTCTATTGAGAACAATGGGAGATAAAATATGTTGAGGTTAGAGGTCGACCGATATGGGTTTTTCTCTGGCCGATGCCGATATTTAGAAATCGGGGCAGCCGATGGCCGATATATGAGGCCGATTTTTGCGGCCGATATTTTGGGCCGATTTTTGGATTGGGATGCATTGTGGAGGAGGATGGATGGTGCTGGGCGTGGGTGGGAGATGCGTTGTGGAGGGGGAAAGATGGTGCTGGCTGTGCCTGGGGGATGCATTGTGGAGGGGGGTGGATGAATGGTGCTGGGCGTGGGTGGGGGATGCATTGTGGAGGGGGGTGGATGAATGGTGCTGGGCGTGGGTGGGGGATGCGTTGTGGAGGGGGATGGATGGTGCTGGGCGTGGGTGGGAGATGCGTTGTGGAGGGGGAAAGATGGTGCTGGCTGTGCGTGGGGGATGCATTGTGGAGGGGGATGGATGAATGGTGCTGGGTGTGGGTGGGGGATGCGTTGTGGAGGGGGATGGATGGTGCTGGGCGTGGGTGGGAGATGCGTTGTGGAGGGGGAAAGATGGTGCTGGCTGTGCGTGGGGGATGCATTGTGGAGGGGGATGGATGAATGGTGCTGGGTGTGGGTGGGGGATGTGTTGTGGAGGGGGATAGATGGATGGTGCTGGCGGTGGATGTGTTGTGAAGGGGGATGGATGGATGCAGCTGGCCGTGGGTGGGGGATGCATTGTGAAGGGGGATGGATGGATGCAGCTGGCCGTGGGTGGGGGATGTATTGTGAAGGGGGATGGATGGATGCAGCTGGCCGTGGGTGGGGGATGCATTGTGAAGGGGGATGGATGGATGGATGGAGCTGGCCGTGGGTGGGGGATGTATTGTGAAGGGGGATGCATGGATGCAGCTGGCCGTGGGTGGGGGATGTATTGTGAAGGGGGATGGATGGATGAAGCTGGCCGTGGGTGGGGGATGCATTGTGAAGGGGGATGGATGGATGCAGCTGGCCGTGGGTGGGGGATGCATTGTGAAGGGGGATGGATGCAGCTGGCCGTGGGATGCATTGTGAAGGGGGATGGATGGATGCAGCTGGCCGTGGGTGGGGGATGTATTGTGAAGGGGGATGGATGGATGCAGTTGGCTGTGGGTGGGGGATGCATTGTGAAGGGGGATGGATGGATGGATGGAGCTGGCCGTGGGTGGGGGATGTATTGTGAAGGGGGATGGATGGATGAAGCTGGCCGTGGGTGGGGGATGCATTGTGAAGGGGGATGGATGGATGGAGCTGGCCGTGGGTGGGGGATGTATTGTGAAGGGGGATGGATGGATGAAGCTGGCCGTGGGTGGGGGATGCATTGTGAAGGGGGATGGATGGATGCAGCTGGCCGTGGGTGGGGGATGCATTGTGAAGGGGGATGGATGCAGCTGGCCGTGGGATGCATTGTGAAGGGGGATGGATGGATGCAGCTGGCCGTGGGTGGGGGATGTATTGTGAAGGGGGATGGATGGATGCAGTTGGCTGTGGGTGGGGGATGCATTGTGAAGGGGGATGGATGGATGGATGGAGCTGGCCGTGGGTGGGGGATGTATTGTGAAGGGGGATGGATGGATGAAGCTGGCCGTGGGTGGGGGATGCATTGTGAAGGGGGATGGATGGATGGAGCTGGCCGTGGGTGGGGGATGTATTGTGAAGGGGGATGGATGGATGAAGCTGGCCGTGGGTGGGGGATGCATTGTGAAGGGGGATGGATGGATGCAGCTGGCCGTGGGTGGGGGATGCATTGTGAAGGGGGATGGATGCAGCTGGCCGTGGGATGCATTGTGAAGGGGGATGGATGGATGCAGCTGGCCGTGGGTGGGGGATGTATTGTGAAGGGGGATGGATGGATGCAGTTGGCTGTGGGTGGGGGATGCATTGTGAAGGGGGATGGATGGATGGATGGAGCTGGCCGTGGGTGGGGGATGTATTGTGAAGGGGGATGGATGGATGAAGCTGGCCGTGGGTGGGGGATGCATTGTGAAGGGGGATGGATGGATGGAGCTGGCCGTGGGTGGGGGATGCATTGTGAAGGGGGATGGATGGATGGAGCTGGCCGTGGGTGGGGGATGTATTGTGAAGGGGGATGGATGGATGGAGCTGGCCGTGGGTGGGGGATGTATTGTGAAGGGGGATGGATGGATGGATGGAGCTGGCCGTGGGTGGGGGATGCATTGTGGAGGGGGGTGGATGGATGGAGCTGGCCGTGGGTGGGGGATGCATTGTGAAGGGGGATGGATGGATGCAGCTGGCCGTGGGTGGGGGATGTATTGTGAAGGGGGATGGATGGATGGAGCTGGCCGTGGGTGGGGGATGCATTGTGGAGGGGGGTGGATGGATGGAGCTGGCCGTGGGTGGGGGATGCATTGTGAAGGGGGATGGATGGATGGATGGAGCTGGCCGTGGGTGGGGGATGTATTGTGAAGGGGGATGGATGGATGGATGGAGCTGGCCGTGGGTGGGGGATGTATTGTGAAGGGGGATGGATGGATGGATGGAGCTGGCCGTGGGTGGGGGATGCATTGTGGAGGGGGGTGGATGGATGGAGCTGGCCGTGGGTGGGGGATGCATTGTGAAGGGGGATGGATGGATGGAGCTGGCCGTGGGTGGGGGGATGCATTGTGAAGGGGGATGGATGGATGGAGCTGGCCGTGGGTGGGGGATGCATTGTGAAGGGGGATGGATGGATGCAGCTGGCCGTGGGTGGGAGATGCTTTGTAGAGGGGGGTGGATGGATGCAGCTGGCCGTGGGTGGGGATGGATATATATAAAATGAGTGTGTATACAGGAGAGGTGTGTGCTCTAACATGTACACACTGTTCCCTCCAGCACTGTCCATTGGATGACACCTGTGAGCTCCCACGTGAGTTGGAGTACTATGTACAATCACTAGAGAGCCGAGGCACCTATCAGAGATGATAGGAATACTGTACATTACCCCCAGTCTCCAGCAGCACGAGAAATGAATCCTTCAGCCACGCTGCTGGTAGCCTGCGCGCCGGCCCCGCCCCCCCTTACCTCGGCGGGCTGTAGCAGAAAGCAAACTTGTCACAAGCCTGAGCAGCTTGCAGTAGTTGTCTGCGAGAAGAGATCACAAAAGCTTCCTGCATGCTGGGACGGTGGCGGGATTACTGAACATGGGCTCTAGGCTACGGCTGGAGCCGTAGCCTAGAGCCCATGTTCAGTAATCCCGCCAACGTCCCAGCATGCAGGAAGCTTTTGTGATCTCTTTGCGCAGACAACTTGTACTGCAGCTGCTCAGGCTTGTGACAAGTTTGCTTTCTGCTACAGCCCGACGAGGTAAGGGGGGGCGGGGCCGGCGCGCAGGCTACCAGCAGCGTGGCTGAAGGATTCATTTCTCGTGCTGCTGTAGGTGGAGCGGGGTTTTAGCGCGTCAGCCGAAAATCGGCCGATTTTTTTACAATAATCGGCCGATGCCGATTTCTTAAAAACGGCCAAATATCGGCCGATATATCGGCCGACCGATATATCGGTCGACCTCTAGTTGAGGTACATTTTATTTTCTGCCTGGCTTCATTTTGTTTTTTTCTTGGAGGCAAAAATCATCTTCCAAGATAGTGAGATTGCAGTCTCTATAGTGCCAACACCACCCACTTAGAAAGGACTACATATGTGTTACTTTAGATTAAACAATCTTTCTTCTTGTGTAAACAGCAAAGTTGCCAGTTCCTGATATGGATAGCATTGGTGATGATGATCCTCCCTGCATTATCAATGCACTGTGTGAATACTACGATGGGCTTGCAGTGGAAGCCAAAGGGATAAAAGAGCATTACTTCAAGCCTTACATCTCAAAACTCTACGACAGAAAGGTACATCTGTCTTGGTTGTATGGCGTTTTCTTTCTAGGTTTTGTGAAAAATGTTGCTTAACTTGCATATTTGTATTGGTTCTCTAAATTTTTCATTTACATTTTCATACAGTGAACCTCTGATTTTTTTTTTTTTTTTTTAGACTTTCCACCTATGCGCACAAAATCATGATTGCTTAACCTTTTAGAATGACACCTTCAGGTGTGGCGACTTTTCACCAGAGACATTCATATAAATCTGGGATCTCCAAACTTTCTAAACAAAGGGCCAGTGTTCATACTTTGGGGGGGGGGCAGACTTTGGGCAGTGGGAGTAAACAATGCTCCATCGTTGATGTCAGTGGAAGGAATGGTGTCCCCATCGTTGGCATCAGCGGGAGGAATTGTGTCTTAGTGTCAGTTACTATGCTCCACTGTTGTTGACTGTGGGAGAAATTGTGCCCAGGGGCTGGATAAAAGCAAACAAAGGGCCGCAGATTGGAGACCACTGATATAGATAAGAGAAAAGGTGTGTGTATAAAATAAATTTTGTACAAATGCACAACTCAAGAATAAAAAACTAAAGCCATTGAGTGACACAGGAGCAATCGGCAAAATCCCTGACAGGTTTTTGCTGACCTGTTTGTATTTATGGGAAGCTAAGTGTGACAGTTTGCAAATTTCAAAGACTCCTATTTATTTCTGGAGATGAGACAAATTTCTATTCTAAAGCCCCATACACACCATCAGATTTTCTGCAGATTTTTGTCTTCAGGTTTACCAAAACCATATAATATGAGGTCAAACCTTAAGGCTTCATTTCCACTGGCGTTTTTACAGCCACTTTTCTGAGCGTTTTTTACAGCTTAAAAACACCTGTCCAAGTTATGGCATAGGCGTTTTTGAGCTGTAAAAAAAACGCGGGACCAGGGCGTTCTGTGGCTCCAGCAATAGAGCTGTAAAAACGCCAGACATTAAAAAACGCTCAAACGGGCAAAAACGCTACCGCGGCCTTTTGAGCTCCAGCTCACAAAAAAAACTTTTTTTTTTTTTTGTTTTTACAAAATAAACATGGACAGGCATTTTTAAGCTGTAAAAAAGGCTAACAGTGGCTGTAAAAACGCCAGTGGAAATAAAGCCTAATGCCGCGTACACACCATCGTTTTCTGCGATGGAAAAATGCGACGCTTTATGTGCTTTAAAAAAACGTCATTTTTCAAACTTCAATTTGAACAACGACGTAGCATACACACCATCGCTTTTTCACAACGCTCTAGCACAGCGCAGTTCCGTCAATCACGCACGACGTCACTATAAAGGGTCGTTTCCAAGCGGAAGACGGCCTCTTTTGCTGATATCGTGTTGCTGCGTGTTAGTAAAAGTTTGGTGAGATACGATTCGTGATTTTCAGTGACTGTGCTTTAAATTTCGTTTTCTTGTCTATAAGCTGAAAAACACCTTAACGAATGTGCTGATTCCATTCTGAACAGTCGTTTTACATGAATGAGCGCTGCCGTCTCCTAACTTGCTTCTGAGCATGCGCGGGCTTAAATCGACGTTTTTACGTACACACGGTCAATGTTTAGAACACAGAAAACGACGTCGGCCAAAAACGACACATAAAATTGAAGCATGCTTCAATTTTTTTCTGTCGTTTTTTAGAAGACATAAAACGACGTTTTTGCCCACACACGGTCAATTAAATTGACGTTTTTGAAAATGACGTTTTTTTCCATCGCAGAAAACGATGGTGTGTACGCGGCATTAGAGTTTCAATTTGTATGCAATCAGGCAGGCCCTTGTACTACATGGTTTTGGTAAATCTGAAGACAAAAATCTGCAGATAATCTGATGGTGTGTATGGGGCTTAAGGAAACACAAAATAAGCAAGTAATCAGTGTCAGGTTTGATGCAGTCACAAGTGCAGGACTTTGGAGCAGCCAAAGGAGGAATGTATGACTCGGGCTCGCTAACCTTCTTTCTAATAAATCTGCCCAGCTGTGCTTCTTACAGCTGCTGTTAAGCATTGCTTTTCCTTGCGATGGGATAGTGTATGTCTGTTAAGATCTGCTGTATGTGGCATATAAATTCACAGGTAACACCTAAGAATGCATTCCTTATATCACAGGAGATTTCATTTAAGCTCTAAGTATATTGGTTGGGCTCTTCATCATGTATACCTAAAGTAGATATCTAGGGAACTAACATCCTCTGTTTTGGTTTCCATGGTTCTTATTCTGTTTTCCTATTCCATTTTAGATTCTTAAAAGGGACTGCTTGCTGGACCTCTCTAGCTTCCCGGATAATAAGTAAGCGCATCACATTTTGTTTTTTTAAAAGGGAGTATAAATTGTCCATTAGAAGTAATTGGTACAGGTTCCAAAAGAGGCATCTGTTATTTCTGTGTATGTAGTTTACTTGACGGGAATGAAAGAAGACATGGACTGTGAGTTTCTATATCTCAGCTTATCTGTTTCAAAACCACAAATGTAGTGTGTGTGTGTGTGTGTGTGTGTGTGTGTGTGTGTATATATATATATAATGTGTGTATATATGTATATATATATGTGTGTGTGTGTGTGTGTGTGTGTGTGTATATATATATATAATGTGTGTATATATGTGTGTGTGTGTATATATATATATATACATATACATATATATATATGTGTGTGTGTGTATGTGTGTGTGTATATATATATATATATATATATATATATATATATAATGTGTGTGTGTGTGTGTATATATATATATATATATATATATATATATACACATACACACACACAAATTATACTTCTTTTTTTTATTTCTTTACATGGAACATGAGCCTGCTGTGTAGAACAGAAAACCATTCATTTGGTCCATGCCTTTTAAAAAGAACTTGTCAGCCAGTTTAAACATTTCAGAAGTAGTGAGTTATATGTAGAAATAAGGTGTGTGTGTGTGTTGCATCTGGGAAGGATTCACTTTTTGCACATTTTGTTATGTTGCAGCCTTATTCCAAAATGGATTAAATTCATTAATTTCCTCAAAATTCTACAAACAATATCCCATAATGACAACGTGGAAAAAGTTTGAAATCTTTGCAAATGTATTAAAAAAATCCAATGTACATAGGTATTCACAGCCTTTGCCATGATACGCAAAACTGAGCTCAGGTGCATCCTGTTTCCACTGATCATCCATGAGATGTTTCTACAAATTTATTGGAGTCCACCTGTGGTAAATACAGTTGATTGGACACAATTTGGAAAGGCACATACCTGTATGTGTGCGTATGTATGTATGTATGTATGTATGTATGTATGTATGTATGTATGTGTCTGTGTATATGTATATAATTATAATCTATCATTCTATGTCAAACATTTTTAGTATACCTTACTGACACGTTTCGTCCATTTCAAATGGACCCCGTATGAAAGGGTCGAAACACGTCAAACTATACTAACAAATTTTTTTTTGAACATTTTGTCTTGGTTTTAAAGGGTTAGATTTGGGGTAGATGTTGGGTTTTGCGCCTGGAGCTTTAAAACTTATGTTTAAATGAATCTATATCCAGAGGACAAAAATCTGTGAATACATGAACTGTTGTAAATTCAAACGCCCAGGTGTTTTATGTAGAAATGTTATTTTAATTCTCATGTGTACTTTTTATTTATTTTATTTTATAGCAAAGCTTTGAACAGAGAATATGAGGAATATGTGCTAACAGTGGGGGACTTTGATGAGCGTGTGTTTTTGGGAGATGATGCAGAAGAAGAGATTGGAACACCAAGGAAGTTTATTGCAGATCTCCATATTGGCAACTGCACACCAAGAAAACAAGTGGAGTCAAACCTCCAACAGCATTTTGAGAGGGTATTTTTGTCTTTTGATTGTTTAAAAAAAAAAAGCGTAACTGCAGTTTTAGTATAGTTACAGTTTAACAGTACAAGTACCTATGTTTCTTCAAATCGGTTCCTTTGTCCCTGGAGAGCTCAAACAAAAAAGAAATTGCAGCGCTAGAGCCTTATTAGAATGATAAAGTAATTTATTTAAAAACAAACATATTACACTTGCATGTTACATTTCTGGTAATCGGCATAAATGGAAGGTGAAAAGCAGGGGTGTCTGCAGTGTGATGGATGAAGAAACTGCAAAGCTGTCATTGTGTAAGCCTGTCCTATCCCTCTAGCTGGCATTAAGGAGACGATATCATGACAGCTGTCCTAGAGCCCGCCAATCCTTGGTGTTCTGCACAGGAGCAGACTACCTTGTGGCAACCCTTTTCATGTCTGTGAGATATAGGGGGGCGGTAACGCATTTCAGAGGTTCTGAAAGGTTGCTCATTTGTCAAAAACCTGAGGAATTCTCCTTTGTGCAGAACATTGAGGTTTGGTGGGCTTTCTGCTGTGACAGCTGTCATGATCTTATCACCCTGATGCCGCTTAGAGGGATAGGACAGGCTCTCACATTGACAATTTTTCAGTTTCTTCATCATCCATCTATGCTGATTACCAAGAATTTTTTTTTTAAATACTTTGTCATTCTAATGAGGATCTTGCACTGTCATTTCTTGTTTGAGTGCCCTGGATCTTCCCGGATCTTCACCTGGCAAGCTGAAGATCCTTGTGTGTTGGAATGAACCCTTGTCCCCACCATGCTGATACTATAGACTGTTGTGCTGGACCATGTAGTGTGCTTTTACTGGTCTGTGGGGTGTTGTGTTTTTATTGTGTATGTGTGTGTATATATATATATATATATATATATATATATATATATATATATATATATATATATATAAAACATTATATATTTTTTTTTTATTGAGAGAGATCTATATCTCTATCATACTTTGTCCCTGGAGAGGAGTGTTGTCTTCTGTACAGATTGGCACAAGCCCCAACCTCACTTTAAAAGTTCAATGGAAAACTCCAGGGCCAGTAGAGACTTTGACGTTGGACAGCAAAGCTTAGTCCCAACTTAACTCTGAAAAAAAATGTGCTGATAATGTGTTTCAGGATTTATTATCTGTTTAATCCTAAACTTCTTCTTTTTTTTTTTTTAAATATAGCATTTCCTGTTTTGACTAGGTTATATACAGTATTGTCTGATACACTGTCTGCCATATTTTTTGAAGGAGCTTCGGTAGTCTTTATTAGTCTATTCAGAACGTTGCTTTTGATGATAATTCAGGTAATACGTTAGCAATATTTTGTCTGTGTGATTCTCTCAACAGAGGCGATTTGCTCCTTCCACTCCACTAACTGGTAGAAGATACCTGACAGAGGAAACTGTTACAATTACACCTGTATCATCAGCAACACAATGTGTGAGCAAACTGCAGAGCATGGTGACCGGACTCAGGAATTCCCCCAGTGAGCAGCTTCTTAATGTCTTTAGGTAGGTTCACTGTACTATTCAATTCAACAGTGGCAATCAAACTATTGGCTAACTTGTTTTTAAAGGGCTTGTGTAGGCAAAGGTAAGATCTCTGAAATGCTAAGGGTTAACAGCATTATTTAAGGTTTGCTTTAGTAGATGCCAGTTGGTAGGTCTGTGGAAAAAAGTGAGCTGTGCAGAGACCACCCAGTACTGTTTGTGTTGTAGTGGGGTCAGGTTAAAAACATTCTGTTCCATATATTTGCTTTCATTATTACAGGCATTTATATAGCGTAAATTTTATGCAGCACTTTACATATTGTACATTCACATCAATTCCTCCCTTACAGTGGAAGTTTAATCAAAACTAACGCTAAACCTACTCTCTGCCGCATTCTACGCCTAGTCTATCTAGTCCTGTAAGTTAAAAAATATATACTTGCCTGATCTTTAGTTGCTCCCATCCCACGCTGAGCTGTCAGTGGTGCATTCAGTGTGCAGGAGGGGTAGTCAACAACGGATCCCCCATAGTAAGTAACAGGTAAGTACAGCGACTCTCTTTAATATTGAGTTAAATGTAGCGCTACCCCCCCCCCCCCCCCTTTAAAAGGGGCTACTGTATTTTAACAGGTTCTTTACCAAAACATTGCAAATACAGCCAGGCACACAGCAACAATCCAGTCATCCAGCTCATTAAACAATCTAGGGATTGTCTTTTTTGAAGTTTATTTGCTTGTAGGCAAGTTTGGGGTGGTTTGGGATGCTCAAAAACATGAGGTATCGCTAGAAAAGGACACTCCTTACTTAGTAACAGTAGCACCAGTGTAGGCAGACTGGAACAGTCTACAGGTCACAGCTGGGGGACCATGAGCAATGATGTAGAGGTGGCTGAAACGGCCACCATCTGGGCACACTTTCCCAGGGATTGGCTAGGCCCTGCTTAATTTTCGGGCTTGACATTTGAATTCTCCCGCCCTAAGCTCTAGAAACCTCTATTGGAAGCAGGGGGAAATTAAACTCTCAGCCTGTTAAGCCCTGAACCATGCCACACGACTACTGCTCTGATTATAGAGCAAGCCAAAAATGCTAAATGTTAACAGCCGAACTAGGAGGGTGCTATATAAACGTATATCCGTCTTCTCCTCCTTTTTTCCTCTTTCTCCTCCTCCTCCTTTTTCCTCTTTCTCCTCCTCTTCCCCAATGTGAGAATTCATATCTTGGTTTTGAAAGTTCTGAATGTCCTCATTCGGGCTCAGAAATTCAGGATTGAATCCACCCAGTCCAGCTATGCTTAATGTGGGGCTTCTACAGGACCAGTTCTGTGTCCTCTCTTTCAGCCTCTCATTTGTATCTCACATGTTCCTCAAAGTGCTTCCCGCAGTATAAGCCCCACTGTGTGCTTATGGCATCCCTATTGCGGCATACTTGGATGGTCTCTTGTTAAAGGAACAGTTGACACATTCTATTAGACAGCATGTCTTTGGCTGCCCAGATACAGCAGTTCAGATGGATCCTAAACCTTCAGCTCAGTCCTGAATGTTTCTTCCACAGTGGAAAATACAGACGCACTCTCATCCCACAGTCAAGATTTCAGTCTAGCCTTTGTCCAACTCCCAGCTTTTCCATAAGAGTCTTGGGCCTGATGGTAGCGTTTTTTTCAAGGCAGTCATATTTACCTAGTTTCACTCCGGACCTGTACACAGTAACATTCTGTTACGGGACAAGTCTCCATACAGACAAATTCGAGTGGCACAAAGAGTGGTGACTGATATCCTGTGTCCCTTAATGGGACTCCAAGTAAGGCACTTGATGGTGAGTACAATATCCTGTTTTCCCAGAGCATAAGAGATGGTCACTATGGGTAATGGCTTAATCATCTTCTTTTTCAGCTTTTATCAGTATCCTGCGCCCCCCTTTTTTTTTTTTTTTGTGCAGCAACTGGTTTAATTTAATTTATACAGGACACAGTTAAGGATTATGATAAGGTTTTACCCAGGTAGCATATTTGCGGTTTTGGAACAAGGAAATAATTGAGAACTGCTCTTAAAGCTTTCAGTGGTCTTTTTCTGCAGAGGGCTTTCTCTATGTGGGCATGAACTGTCAGATAAAGCATATTCTAAATATGTTCCTGTCACAACCCCTTCTTTGGCTGGGTAATTTATAGATACTTTAAAAAGACCTCTTGCTGTCTGATCTCACCACAGGGTATGTGCTCGAAACCCCATGGAGAATATTCAGAATATTGTGAAGGACATTGGTCAGAGGTTTTGCCACCATTACACGCAACCATCAGGGGATCAGGCTGGTTCTCATATGGGTAAGCATTGTTCTGTGTGTGTGTTGTTTTTTTTTTTTTTTTTTTTTTTTACAAATCCAAGTATTGTAATTATTCATATTGTCTTGATTTTAATTTTATAAATATACTTTTCTGTCCTCTTAATCCATTTCATGTTGGTTAACACAAAGGTGTCCTCTTGGTTGAATAGACTAGATTGTGCCACGTTTTTAGCCATAGTTTTTGCTTTATCTTAAACAATATCAATCTCTTACTGCACTGTGCACCCTTGCTAAAATAGGATCGCTATAAAATTATTTGCTTCAAGTCCATTGAGGGTTTAAGGAAGTCTCTAACATTTTGGGCTGCCACCTATAGTAGGATTTAACACTAACCAACCAAAAATTATAAGTCAGCCCAGAATAAGCCCTTCTATGAGCATGCCTCCATTTTTGTACCAAAGCATTGCCAAGAGCATGATCATAAACGGATGGGTTGAACCTGTGTCACTCAGTGGACCCCAAGAAAATGATTTTATAAGGATTTTTTTTTTTTTATTATTCACATTTTCTTTGTCAGTTGAGGGACAGACACATTGATGGTAGATTCATGTATGCATTTATCGTACGTATATATTAATTTGAGAAATTCAGATGGCTTATTCAGATTTTTGTCTCTTTTTTTAGATTTTGCAGTTAACCGTTGGAAATTGGCAGAAATTTTGTATTACAAAGTTTTGGAGTCGATAGTTCTCCAAGAAACAAGGCGCCTTCATGGCAAAGACCTAACTGTAAGATGCTTTTTTTTTTTTTTTCTTTTTCTTCTTCTTCTTCTTCTTTCTGTTTTGTTTTCATAAAATTTATATCTAAAATGGAATTTTTTTATTATCACTACATGTAGCGCAGAGGTGCCATGTTAGGTAGCCTAAAAAGGTATAGGCGGCTTCAGGTAGAATACCATAAGCTCTTGCACCACTCTGGAGGAATGACAGTTTTCCAGCAGGAGGTAGTGTTCAAATCTGAAATCATCAATTGTGCTCCCTTCCAGTATTTTGGGAGCAAACGCTTAGCTGCGTTCAATAAGTAAGGCAATGTGCTTTTCTTATACTGGCATAGAAGGAAGTGAATTGGGGAGAGAGGGAGACCCAGGCCCAGGATATCCTTAATCTTCGACTTGCTGTCCACCCAGAAGGGCCTTATTACAGGGCATTCCCACTACAAATGCAAAAGTGTACCGCAGTGAACACTGCCTGCCCCTCCAGCATTGCTCATAGGTAGAGGGGTACATTTTTTTTTCTTTCATTTGAGCAAGCAAAATCCCTACTCTGGAATTTACTATGCAACTCAAAAAGGACAAACAAATTACACACTCACTAGTGGGAACTTTTATTTTGTGTCGGAACCTTTTCATTTTAGGTAAATGGCAAAGCAGAAATATTAGAGAACTTTAACAATGATTTTTTAATTGTCTGCATCTTTAGCCCTGCCTTTTTCTGTTTTGCTACATAAGATATGGTGAAGCTTTACTGATGGTGTACCAGAGGACCTGATCAATGAGTTGAAATAATTATTTTTCATTACCATGAATGTTTTTTGTCTTTTAGGCTCTGCTGGAGCAGGATATATTCCACCAGTCGTTGGCAGCTTGCTGTCTGGAAATTGTGCTTTTTGCATACAGCTCTCCTCGTATTTTTCCTTGGACAATTGAGGCTCTCAATATAAGTCCTTTTTATTTCTACAAGGTAAGAGATTAAAATATGTAAAGACAAGCTGTAGAGTAAATGGGTTTCTGCTGTTTTTCATTTGTGTAATCTTTTTGAGTCACTGTGGAAAGTGAGGAGAGAACATGCTTTCAATGTCTAAAATATTTGCTTTGCCTAGGTTATTGAGGTGTTTATCCGCTCGGAGGATGGATTGTCTCGGGATATGGTAAAGCACCTTAACACCATTGAGGAGCAAATCCTTGAGAATCGCGCCTGGACGAGTGATTCTAACTTGTGGGAGTTGCTTCAGGCAGCTGGGTCTGTTCCAACATGTGAAGAGGTAGATGAATCTCAATGTTTTCAAATATACGTTTTTTTTTTTTTTTAGTTGGGTTGGTGAACAATTATTTTTTTTTACTTGCTGGTGAATCCAGAGGTGAGAATAGCTTTGTACCAGCCTCATATTATAACTGTTGATATTACTGTTTGTGCGTTGAAAGAAATGTCAAGACTTCTGCAGTTTTCATCTGTTTGTTGAATCCAAGATGGTGCTTCTACAATTTAGTTCATTATTTAGTTACTAGTCCTAACATAGTGATGATGATCCTTGTACCATGTGGCGGTAGCCACTTTAAATTATTTTAACCAACCGCTCCCAAGGCAACTACCTAGTTCAGGAGCTGCATTTTTACCTTCTGAGACATGTCCTTGGAAACTGTTTGTTTTCAAGGCAGGCCTGCATCTGGCTGGAAGTAGCCAAGCCATAGTAACCCTGGATTTTTGCATTGACTCTCTTCTCCAACAACAAACTGATATGGGAATAAGCAGCACATGAATTGTAAATTGCCCATCGGCTTTTAAATTGGGGGGGGGGGGGAGTTGCATTGGACGTTTTTACTATTTTTTATTTTCATTTTTCTCTCTAGGTTATCATACCTAGCAACTTTGAAACTGGTAATGAAGCTGGTTTAGGACACCTTCCTATGATGCCAGCTTCCCCTATCATTCATCCACGTTTAAAAGAAGTCCGCACAGATTTTGGAGGCTCATGTAGGCGAGGTAATCTTGGTATTGAATAAAATGTATTTCTGTTTGCATTGAATGGTCTTGTGAACATGTTCTCTACATTGTGCATGCACTAGCATTTTAATATTTTTAGATGCCTTAAACTATGTTCTTCTATTATTAGATTTACAGCCATTGTCTCCTTTGTCCGTTCATGAACGGTATAACTCTCCTGCTGCTGGTAGTGCCAAAAGGAGGCTTTTCGGAGATGATGGACCTAAAGAGTCACCAGTTGAGAGACTTCATACAACCCCAGAAATCACTAGAATAAGAATTATTCCTAGCCAGCCACCTGAGCAGCTGTGTATGTCGCCAGACAAAATTCTATCTGGACAGAGGCTAAGCATACCTTTAGCAGGTAAATATTGACGACTATGCTATATGGCCTTTTCATGTTTCTTTGTGAAAAGCTTTGGTGTTACATACATTTTTTTTTTTTTTTTTTTTTTTTTTTTTAAAGTAACTCTTAATGGTGGCGGGCATCCCTCTTCTCCAGAAAATGAGAATGGAGTTCAAATCCCCCTTACTGCCCAAGCTCTGATCAGTCCATCCACAAAACGGCAGGTCTTCCGAGCCCAAGACGGATGTCCCACATCTGCTATCAAGCCTAAAAGAACCGGTTCTCTTGCTCTATTCTTTAGGAAGGTGTGTATTAACGGGGCTGAGTGACTCTCGTTGCAGTGAAAGTTTGATTATTTTCAGTAATGGATTATCTGCCTTGCCTACTCTTAGGTTTATCACTTGGCAAGTGTTCGCCTGAGAGACCTGTGCTTAAAGCTCGATTTGTCCAATGATCTGAGACGTAAAATCTGGACGGTGTTTGAATACTCATTGGTTCATTGTACAGACCTAATGAAAGACCGACATCTTGATCAGCTGTTACTATGTGCCATTTACATTATGGCAAAGGTTAGATCTTTTACTTTGTATTTGTTTGCTTTTATTTATTTTTTCTGATGGTTCTCTAGAATTCCCTAATCTTAGCGAAGAGATTCCAAGATGTCTTGTGACCTGGGACTCTATTCTAAACTAGGATCTTGTGCAGTCCACAATATCAGGAATAATGCTTGTCTGTTTTAGATTAGTTCTGTCTTCCCCATGTTTTTGTTTTTTCTTCTCTTTTATAGAAGTTCCTCATAGGCTCCCCAAAAGTAGGAAGTGCTGTATGGTTTTTAATCAGACTTGTATCACTAGGGTTGAGTTGCATTACTACTCGAACTAGTATGCAGCCTAAGAGGACAACATAAATGGCAGCTTTTAGGCTGTGCAACCTATCCCATTTTAATTAAATGAGTAAACCGAGATGAAATTAAATGCTTTAGGAATTGTAATTACATTTTTTCTGTCCTATAACTTTGAAGCTGCTAGTCATCATTTTCCAGCACTAGATTTAATTTTGTTTTTAAATCGGTTTTCTGCATTATTAGGTCTTGTCTGGCATTTTTAAGGTTTCATTTATTTCTACCATAATTAACTTGTATTGCTGTCATCTATGACCTCACAGATCACAAAAGAAGAGCGACTATTTCAAGATATTATGAAATGTTACAGAAATCAGCCTCAAGCTCAAAGCCATGTAAGTTTATGAACTCCTCCTCTTTACAGCTGAGCTTTGCTGATTGGTCAGGTTGTAAATGCAGTGTTTTTAAGTTCAGTATGTGCGTTTTAACATAGATGGGAAATTATTCTGTCTTTAGGTGTATAGAAATGTATTATTGAAGAAGGTTCCTCAAGTGGAAGAAGATGAAGTTGAAACCAGCCAAGATGTGGAAATGATTGATTGTGGTAAGGAATTTAAAATTGCATTAAGCTGGCCATTTATGGTTGAGAATTTTGGCTGGTTCTATCGACCTGACTTTTCATGAATGGCTTGTTTGAAAATTTCTGCTCAATCAGGGCATGCAGCTAATGAGCCAGTGTATTCTGATCGTGTCTGATTGCCACTGTCTGAATACAGCGACGCAGCATGGAGGATTTCCATATCCACCTCGAATGTGTGAATGGGGAAATCGGCTCAGCTTTGTATGGCCAACTGTGTGTGTGTGTGTGTGTGTGTATATGTATATGTATGTATGTATATATAATATAATATGTGTTTTACTTTTGTGTATGAGGCCTGTCACTATGAAATAAAAATATAATTTGGAAGAATATAGATAAGAAAATATAGAAATGGATACATTTAAATGTTCTATTGTGCATTGGCGCTCTCAGCTACTTTTTCAGTTCTCCAGGCTTTTCTCATTTTCGCTCATTTGCTCTTTTTTTTTTGTTAACTGAACTTAGTAGCTCAAATTCTAAACAAGCACAAATGAAAGGCAAACTCTATACAAGACATGGGGAATCCTAAAGCAAGCAGGCTCTTGGAAAGCCTGTGTCATGGGTTTACACAATATAATTAAAAATTCTATATTGCGTCAGTTTTAAGCAAGAAAAATGGACCTAAAACTATCATAGGTTCGCTGAAAGTTCATTGACACAGAAAAGTAAAGTTTAAGCCCCTTCCCCAGGAGGACAGACCCTAAGCAGAGGGGCATTGCTCCTCCCCTTTTTGTTTTACTGTACGCTGCTTCACTGGACCATTATTGTTTCCTTTCAATTGTGCCTGTCATGGTAACAGGTAAGGGATTGAAGAATTATTTTGTGAATTTTCTTTGGGATTTGACTGGCTAGGCCTTTTCTACTAGGTGTTTTTTTGTAAGTTTTTAAAATGATTTGTCAGCCTTCTACTCTGATACCGGGTACTGATACCTTTCCCATTTTATGACATTGTACAACATCATTGCTTATGTATTTTGTTTGCAGTAAATTCTGTGTGTCTCCTTTCTTTAGACTCTGATGACACTCCGAACTTAAACAATGTTGGTACTGACAACCAAGTAGAGAGAGGAGATCTCATTACGTTTTATAACAACGTCTACGTGGAACAAGTTAAAATGTTTGCACTCAAATATGCAGCCATCAACGGTGAACATCTGGTATGAGCTTTTAATGTTGCACCAAAAAATATTACTTCAATGCCAGACATGTTAAAATATGCACCTAATCCATGTATTCAGTTACTGAATGTTATTTTGTAAAGTAACATGATCTTATCTGTAAACATTCTTTAGTTTTGAGGTGAACTCCTGGAATTCAACCTCTTTGATAAATGTGCTATGAGTTAAGTCCGAGTAGGTGCTTGCCACCTTGTGGACTTATCTCTTTAATTCTGTTTTCACAGAGCATCTCTGCCCTCTCCTCTCTTCTCCTGCTCCATTTAAAGAAGCCTTTGTATTTTGTGAATGAGTTCACAAAATGCAAAGGGGAGGGGCGAGCACAGCAGCTGCATGCCACTTTGTAGGAGCTGAGAATACAAGGTCCAGCGTCGGAGCTTAGGGAACTATAGTGATAGCTATCCTGGAGTTCCATAAAACCATTGGATCCATGAGGTGACATGCACCTTTTTGCACTTAAAGTGGTAGTAAACGCTGTTACACCACTTATACCAACAGGTGAGCCTATATTACGGCTTGCCTGTAGGTATTGTAAATATCTCCTAAACTTACAGTTTAGGAGATCTTCAGAGTGCATTAAGCCGGTGACATCACTGGTGCATGTGCTCTGAAGGTCCGGCATACAGTGCTGTACCTTGAGCCCATGCTGTAAGCGTGACTTCATCGCACCCCTGGCTATATATGTCCCGG
This sequence comes from Rana temporaria, assembly GCF_905171775.1. Taxonomy (NCBI): domain Eukaryota; kingdom Metazoa; phylum Chordata; class Amphibia; order Anura; family Ranidae; genus Rana; species Rana temporaria. Next base: position 115,630,944 of record NC_053500.1, on the reverse strand, counting down.
GAGGCCATGAACCCAGAAGAAAGGCCGTGGGAAGATGTCGTCCCTCTCAGCAGTGACAGCGCAGCACTGGAGGGCTTCGTTCTAAGGTAAGTTTTTCAAAATGTGCTAGTCTGCGATGCAACCCAATATGACCTTGCCTTACCAACTGCAGTTTACTACTGTTTTAACTCATAGTATGCCTGCACATTTTATCAACGTGTCTGGATTCCTGGAGTTCAGCTTTAACTTATCCTGTGAACTCCAAGTGAAATTTCTCACCAAGTTTTAATGCCGAGTTCCAGCACTGGCTGCTGAAAATAGAGAGACATGGCAGAGGCGACCAGAGTTGTTTCCAAGTGCGGTTTCCATCTGAAGCTCTAACCATTTTGATACTCTAGGCCAGGGATATGCAATTAGCGGACCTCCAGCTGTTGCAGAACTACAAGTCCCATGAGGCATAGCAAGACTCTGACAGCCACAAGCATGACACCCAAAGGCAGAGGCATGATGGGAATTGTAGTTTTGCAACATCTGGAGGTCCGCTAATTGCATATCCCTGCTCTAGGCTGTAACTTGGTCATGATGATTTGTTCTCCTTTTGGGTTCTGGCATATATAAGCTAAGACTTTGTATACATTTGTTTCATGCAAAAACCCAGCCAATACATCCTTTTTTTTTTTTTTTTTTTTTTTTTTTTTTTTTCATAAAGTAAGGAGAAATTGGCATTTTAGAAGTTTTAATGCTATCCGGCACTATGTTGGACAGATTTTCCCATTGCTTCTTGTTTTGGTGACAATTGTTTCAGCAAACAGGAGGTGAAAGATTTTCCAGCGGCAACAAAACTGAAAGATGGTCAACTATTTATTGCTGTGCCCCCCTTTCTTTTGTCTGAAACCATTGTCACTACCACAGTAAGAGGGCAACTCTTTACTGTAGCCTTGGATAGCACTAAAACCCATTACAAGGTTCTAATCCTTCATTGTGAAGGTAGTTGGGGGGCAATATTTACAGTTATCAGTAAAAGTGCCCAGTAGGCAAGTGGTTAAATTTGTAGAGCAGGCAATATGCGTTCTTGTGGAAGTATTCCTGCTGTGTGTTGTGGGATTATTTAAGCCTTCATCGGTGAGTAAGCCATTATGTTTATTTCAGTATCCTCTCAGATTAAGTATACAGATTGATGTGTGTCAAGATATAACATTGATTAAAGAGTAATATAATTACAGAAAGGTTAGCGCTAATTGTCTTGTGATAGTTTTACCAAATAGTTATAATAAACAGATGTTTATTCTTATGGTTTGGTGTGCCCCTCAAAAAAAAAAAGTCCAGAGACCGAATTCCAGGAACCTTTTGCTGCAGGTTCTTCAAACATAAATTATAAGTTTCAGTCATCAGAATTTAAATGTGCAAAATTCCAAGTGTACATGTAAAGCAAGAAACAAGCTCAATTCCTTTTATATATATATATCACAATGTAGAGTATAAGATTTCCTATCATCTGTGCCCAGTCTTGCCACACAGAGTTAATCCAGCTCTGAGCAATCCTCCTTTTTATTGTTCAGGGAAATAAAAGACTTCCAGATAAAAACCAAAGTCCTTGCTTGAGTGACATGTTTATTTACATATCTCGTGCACTGCTTGCAGACATACACAGCTTCTGTAAAAAGTGCTCAATTCACATCCCCCCTCCCCCTCTATGTATATTCTGATGGCTGTTGCATTTTCTCATGGCACTGAACTGTGACTCACCCCAAATTTTATAAACATGTAATCAAAACACAGGGGAGGGGGATGTGAATTGTGCACTTTTTTTCAGAAGCAAGGACTTTGGTTTTTATCTGGAAGTCTGTTGTATTTCACTGAATAATAAAAGAGGATTGCTCAGAGCTGTATTAACTCCGTGTGGCAAGACTGGGCACAGATGATAGGAAATCTTATACTTTACATTGTGACATATAATTTTTTTTTTTTTGGGGGGGGGGGGGGGGGGGTTTACATCCACTTTAAGGCATTTTGTTCATAAACTGCCATTATATATATATTACATTTTAATTTTTTTTTTTTTTAAGGTTGTGGCTCCTCCTCTGTCTCCATTCCCGAGCATCAAACAGCGACCTGTCTCTCCTCGCCGTGTCTCCCAGCAGCACTCCATTTATGTGTCCCCGCATAAGATCACTGGTTGCCTAACTCCCCGCACTGCTCTGCTCTACAAGTTCAATGGAAGTCCATCTAAAGTAAGTTCTTCTGCGAAGTAAGATTCTAAAAGGGAAGGTCATTTTTGTAACTTTACAAATACAACATTTTAAAAGACCGTTTTAGATACCTTGACCTCAATGTACACTCTTCATACAGGAAACCTGTCAGGCATCATGGTTCTAGATTCAACATTTTATACAAAATTAATATAGTTTGCAAAACATCACTCTCTATTAAAAGAAATTAAAAAGGTACATCACTCTATCCTTGTTATGAATGTGATCATGAAAGTCCATGTAGTGAATATTTCACAGTCTAAACTGTGTGCGATCAAATAAAAAAATAAAATTGTGATTAAATGTCACAACTTGACTTGAAAAACAAATATAATGCAAAGTGGTGATATTTGGAGACAAGATTGGTGATTGAAGCTCAGGGCAGAGTTGTGAAAGGTTTTGTATTATGTTAGTATTTAGAATTTGAATTCACTGGGCGATTGGAAACCAGTGTAGGAATTGGTGGCGAGGGGTAGCAGACACTGAGAGGTTGGTAAGGCAGATGAGTCTGGCAGCAGCATTCATTATAGACTGAAGAGGGGATAGCCTTATGGAGAGTTAGGCCTATGAGAAGGAAATTGCAATAGTCAAGGCGAGAGACCCTGGATTACAATTGGGATGATATTTGTAATCCTAAAAAATAAATAATCTTGTTCCCTTATAGCAGGTTAAACAGTACAGTGCTTGTGCTGTCTAATCTGTCCCTCTCTATGCTATAAAAACCTGCCTGTTCATTTGTCCCCCTTAGTATGCTGACCATGGTATTCATGGCTGCTGATTATTATTTTTATTATACAGTATTTATATAGCGCCAACAGTTTGCGCAGCGCTTCAAAATATGGGAGAACAGTACACTTACAATACAAATCAATACAGAGGGATCTTCTCGTTGGTGCTTATTCATGATTACCGTGGTCAGGCTACGTGCCTCCATTATCCCACTGTTCACCCCACCCCCCCGCCTGTCAGCTCGTGTGTTTTGAAATATTCAATATTTTATACATGGACTTTCTATGATCCTATAAATAGTGATGGATGTAAAAGATGTTTGGGGGGGGGGGGGGTGTTATTTTTTATTATTATTGCTTCTAATGAGATGTTTTTTTGTTGGGTTGCGAAAAAATCTCTATAGCCAACGCAATCATTAGTATGACTTGGACAGAGTATAACTTCACTTTTTGTGAAATTTGCAATTTAAAGGTTCGTTGAAAAAAGATGTCATACTTACCATCCTCTTCTTCTGGAGTCTCTCAGCGGCGCTCCTGGCTCCTCCAATTCTGGAGTGTCCCATTGGAGAGCTGCTCTCCCTCAGGGCACTTGTGTGGGCGTGCGCCCGGGTCCTGCTGCTGCGACTAATTACACAGCAGGATTCGGCCCGACTCCTGCACCATTGGATTTTGACAGCAGTGGGAGCCAATGGCTGCGCTGCTAATTATCCAATAGGGACCCTAGACACCGGCTGGAGCCAGCATGCTCGTCCCTGTTGCTCGAAAGACCAGGTTCAGCTGCATCACAGGAACTATTGCTCAGCTGTGAAAGTGTTGCCACTCTGTTAACCTTAGGGCTCTGTCACATGGGCGGACTGATCTGGTCCATCTGTCAGTGTGTGTGTGTGTTTTTTTTTTTTTTTTTTAGGCCAATCTGATAGGACCATCCAATGCCCTCTGTGGAGCAGCAGATGTAAACTAATGCGTGTACGCCCGCCGGCATCCTATCCACTAAAAATCTGATGAGTCGCATGTAAACGGACCTGCGGTCTGTTTACATCCGACCACCCTTAGAGGAGAGTGGGCTCGGTCATCCACCTGCTCAGCGGCTATCCGTGGACAGACCTACTGTTGAGCAGGTGGATCTGCCGGTGGAGCTCGCCTGTGTGAAAGAGCCCATAGAAGAGTTAATGAAAGCGGAATGTGTATGATGGTTGTAAGCAACTTTTGTGCAGCCACATCTCCCTTTTCTGTCCTAATGGATTTATCATTTTAGTCTTTTATTTAGGAGCAGTATATGGTTGTATGTAGAATACACTATAAATAGACATGCGCTGTGTGTGGTTTTTTTGTCTCTTGACTGACTGTTACCTTTTCGTTCAATTTAGAGCCTGATGGATATAAACTGCATGATTAAACAGGACCAGAGAAGCCGTAAGCGAGCAATAACAATTGACAGCGATTCTGATTCCCCGGCTAAACGCCAGTGCCAGGAAAACGATGACGCCTTGCTGAAACGTCTTCAGGATGTTGTTAGCGAAAGAGCTAACCACTAATGGTTATGAGCCTGTCTGTGCGTCCTTTTACCTGCACATTGCACTATATTACAGCACTAAATTCTACACTGGGACTTATTTATTTAAAAAAAAAAGCGCTGCACATAGCAGCCAATGAGCTTATTTTTGGAACAGTAGCGAGTATTTTGGTGGCCATGACCAGTGTTTTTACTTCGGTTGTCCTAAAATTTTTTATAAAGGAGCTCCACAGTGTTTATCATTTAGTATCTTTTGTCGATGGCATTAATTCCTTGTATGTAAAAATGTCAAAAGATGGGACTCACAGAAATTGAGTATTAATATATGAATTTGGGTGCTAGAACGCAAGCAAGTGCTCCCTTTAAGCATTATGACAAAACGTGTACTGCCTTAGTGCCTTGCATTTTTATCAGGTGAACCCTGCCTAAGAAGCCCAGCAGTTACTACTGGGAACTTTTATTCTACTTTGCACAATCTACAAAACTTGGCTTTTTTTTTTACTTTTAAGGGTCAGTCTACCTGTTTTAGTTACATGATCTTTTTATACCCAGAATGGAATTCTGGGTAAACAAATTGATCAGTTTTAAGTGGATTTAGGGGAAGGTCTGTCTTGTGAAGTTTTAAGTGCATGTCTGGGGGATATGCATTACAAGCACATAATCCATATGTTAAAAATCACTGCAGGTACAGCAAAATGTTAATCTGCCACAACATTTGTTTCTAAATTTCCTGTCTGCACTGACAAATGCATAGGATTCACATCGCTACATTATCCAAGTAGTGTTGTCAGCTGTTGCAGAGTTTTCCAGTCCGCAGGGAGAATGTTGAAGGGCTGATACCACTACATGGGATTTCAGTGCAGGCATTACTACTTCAGATCATTACCTGATGGTAGAAGCTCACTGGCTTTCTGGCAGGAGCGAGAACTATATTTGGTACTTGCAACCTCTCTATAAAGAAACAAAACAAAGAGAATATATGTGCGCATTGCAATGTGTTCTCTCTACTATCAAACCGCCCCCCCCCCCCCCCCCAGACATTACGTTTTAAAATATGAAGTTATGCAATGTTGCATAATATGAGACAAGTAGCATACTGCATTGCAATATCTCTAATTGTATGGAAGCTTTTTATGTGTATACATGGTTTTAGCAATCTGTAGTATGATTTTATAACACTCTTGTTTGAGAATGCACTGTTCTCAAGACACTGTAGCTTTTGCAAGTGCATCCATTCACTATAAATGTCCTGTTTTTTTTTTTTATTAAACTAATTATATTTTTAATAAAACAAAGTATTTTAGTCCTTCTGCAGCAAACACTTTGCCCAGTTTATATTCTGCTTTTGTAATAGTGAATCTCATTCTCTCGACAGGCTCATTTTTATTGCGCATCTTAAGCTAGACATTGTTGTGTAGTATCTACACATTCGTTATATTTGTAATAACTTTATATGAATTGTACATAATGAATTTCTTGGTCTGATTCTTATGTGGAGTGATATCCTAAAGACTCCCCTAAGGGTCTCAGGTTTCTTGTGTTTGCACATGTGTATAAATGTACAATAAAGGCTCATTTCTTTCCCTTCTGCTGGTGTCTGTTTTAGGAATACTTGTTTTGCATGTAATGAGGGATCAATGTTGTATTCATTTATAAGTAATGGGTACTCGTCACTGATGGTGCATGTGTAGGGATGGGGAGAGGTGTGGAGTGGTTTGACTGGCTTTGAATTCTGTGAAATGTGGAAGTCGCATGCTCAGGATCCAACGAGCAGATCTCTGTGATGTTACCAGTTGCAACTAATTAGAATGTGATGATCCCACAGCAACGACAATTTTCGATTATCAGGCCACGGAAGGTATTAAAAAAAAAACATTTTGGCAGTGTTGCTGTATATAAAGAGAGAAATGTTCAGTTGGAAGAGAGTTGGTCATGGATGTCAGCTGTAAAGCATTTTCCTGGTGCCTCCATGGCAGCATACCAATGGTTGTGGCTCCGCCCTCGTCCAACCCACAGGACCACGTAACTCTATAAAAGAAAGAGCTACTCCCCCCCTCAGGTATTCTTTTTTCTGTCCTCATCCCTGCAGGATCACAGATCAGCCCTGCCTCACCGTCATATGGTGTAACCATTGCAGGTTCATGCTCTCCTGCAGTATGGAGTCCCATTACTTGGACTGCTAAATGCCTCACATAAGTATGGGAGCCTGTTTTTCTGTGGATCTTTTTGGGGCCCGTCTAAAAACATCCAGGAGCATCTCCTTCTCCTCTGTGGCTTTTGGCTGGCTATTTTGGGGCAAGACAACACAAGGTACCTTTTAGAGCCTACAATAGCATTTCAATGTTTTTTTGCCTCACCCTCTTCATGTCTGCTGACATTTCATCCATGTGCACCTGATTTTGAATCCATGTGCACCTGATTTTGAATCCATGTGCACCTGATTTTGAATCTATGTGCACCTGACAGTGCATCCATGTGCATCCATGTGCACCTGACAGTGCATCCATGTGCACCTAGCAGTGCATCCATGTGCACCTGACAGTGCATCCATGTGCACAGTGCATCGGACAGTGCATCCATTTGCACCTAGCAGTGCATCCATGTGCATCCATGTGCACCTGACAGTGCCCCTGACAGTGCATCCATGTGCACCTAGCAGTGCACCGGACAGTGCATCCATGTGCACCTAGCAGTGCATCCATGTGCATCTGACAGTGCCCCTGACAGTGCATCCATGTGCACCTAGCAGTGCATCCATGTGCACCTAGCAGTGCATCCGTGTGCACCTGACAGTTCATCCATGTGCGCCTGATGCCTCTTCCATGTGTAACTGGCACTACCTGTGCGCCTGACACTGCCTTCATGTGCACTTAACACTGCATACATGTACACCTGACACTGTCCTGTGTCACCTGACACTGCCTACACGTGTATCTAACACTGCGTCCATATGTTCCTGGTGCTGTCTCCATGTGTACCTGGTCCTACCTCCACGTGTATCTAACACTGCAACTATGTGTACTGGCGCTGCCTCCATGTGCACCTATCACTGCATACATGTACACTTGACGCTATCCTCGTGTGCGCCTGACACTGCCTCCATGTGGGCCTGGTGCTACCCCCATGTGTGTGTGCCGGAATGCCACCCTCCTGTAGGTTCATTTCTGGGAGCCGTTAGTGGCCTGATTCTGCCGCCGGGTGCGTTGCCATTTCCTTCCCCCTCTCTTCCTGTGCGGGCGCTTCGCGCGCGTCTCCCAACACAGCTTCATCATCTCGGAGGGGCGGAGTCACAGCGGAACGTCACGGCGCATGCGCAGTAACCTTTCTGAGGCTGAGCGGCGGCCATTTTGGTACACCCTGGCCGAGATTGTCTGTCTTAGATTAATGGCTAATTTAAGTCTGACAAAAAAAATACAACTTTAGGTGTCTGCTTCCCTTCACCTCCCTCTTATAGAGCTTAACCTATATAATGATGATGTGTAGGTGTGTGTGTATGTATATCTATGTGTATGTGTTTACATGTGGGTATATATATATACATATGTGTATACAGTATATATTAATAGTATTATTTATGCCTTCCTATACTTTACGTAATTAGATTTAATCTTAGTCTTAGCCGCTCTGATATACAATGCCGCATCAATAAAGATCCTCAACATACGCTAGGTAAGGGCTGCAACAAAACAGGTAAGTTCCTTCATTCAAAGAGCTTATGGCATATGGAAAACACTCCTTTTTGTTTGTTTCCGCAGCCCGCACCGAGAACCACCCGCAGGGGTTCTCTATAGGGGCATACCTCCTACATTGACTGAGGTCACCCCAGCATACCCCAAGCAGGCATGACATGACTCTGCACATTCAGGGGGAAAGGCCTGTTGAGTTTGTGGGGAACAAACCTTACTGGGAATATTGGCGTGTGGTCCAAAGTCTGTCTACAGAGGAGAAAGCAGTAAAGCGCTATCTTTTCTCCAGACCGGTTCAGAAGCTGATTCGCATCACATTGTGATAATTTTATCACCACATTAAAAGACACGATTCCGTGGGAAGAAGATCCGGTATCCTCTGTCCATACGGGAAAATATTGTTTTCCTCACCTGACGAATAAAGCTGCAGCCGTTACCTTTACGAGGTTAGGAGAACGAGCGGCGATAAGTGGAGAAAAAATGCCTCGCCTACAATCAATGTCTCAAATTTTCTGTCTGCTGACATTTCATTCATGTGCGCCTGATTTTGAATCCATGTGCACCTGACAGTGCATCAATGTGCACCCGACAGTGCATCAATGTGCACCCGACAGTGCATCAATGTGCACCCGACAGTGCATCCATGTGCATCAATGTGCACCCGACAGTGCATCCATGTGCATCAATGTGCACCCGACAGTGCATCCATGTTCATCCATGTACCCCTGACAGTGCATCCATGTGCCCCTGACAGTGCATCCATGTGCACCTAGCAGTGCACCCGACAGCGCATCCATGTGCAGTGCCCCTGACAGCGCATCCATGTGCAGTGCCCCTGACAGTGCATCCATGTGCACCCAGCAGTGCACCTGACAGTGTGCACTGGCGGAAGCAGATGCTCAGCTCCTTGATTCAGATCAAACTTTGGGCACATCGGTCATGACATTAGCCAAGAATGCAGCCATCAGTGTCTGTGGGTGCTCCCCCAGAGCCATGCTATACTTCATCACAGCCAGAAGGGCATTACGATAAAAGCCATGGTCGGCGGACCTATCTGCAAT